>NC_046172.1:25568094-25781383 GCF_011064425.1 Rattus rattus
CCCCCTCCCCTTCTTTATGGGTGTTCCCCTCCCCATCCTCCCCCCATTGCCGCCCTCCCCCCAACAATCTAGTTCACTGGGGGTTCAGTCTTAGCAGGACCCAGGGCTTCCCCTTCCACTGATGCTCTTACTAGGATATTCATTGCTACCTATGAGGTCAGAGTCCAGGGTCAGTCCATGTATAGTCTTTAGGTAGTGACTTAGTCCCTGGAAGCTCAAGGTTGCTTGGCATTGTTGTTCATAAGGGGTCTCGAGCCCCTTCAAGCTCTTCCAGTTCTTTCTCTGATTCCTTCAACGGGGGTCCTATTCTCAGTTCAGTGGTTTGCTGCTGGCATTCGCCTATGTATTTGCTGTATTCTGGCTGTGTCTCTCAGGAGCGATCTACATCCGGCTCCTGTCTGCCTGCACTTCTTTGCTTCATCCATCTTGTCTAATTGGATGGCTGTATATGTATGGGCCTCATGTTTACTTTCAAATCGAGCAGTGCCCAGTTTATCCAGTAGGTTTGGAAAGAAGGAGTGAGTTTAATAGCTTAGGAATCTAGTTTTCCTTACGTGTTGATCCTTGATCCTTTCAACATGCACACACACAAATGTAAAACTGTTTGGACTAGAAATCTTCATAAATGTAACGTTTACTTTCTCATTATCATTCCTGGTTTCTGGAGCACCTCTTATTCTTTTCCTAGGCTTACAAGATAAATGTCGATCTCTCTCTGAAATGAGGCCATGGATCCCAATGTGAAGTTCAACTCTAGGCCACTTCTCTATGCAGTGATCAAATCTGTTTGATTTTCAATGATTTGATGTTTCTCTCTCTTATAGTCAGCTTTTTCAGGTGCCGTTTTCATGGCTGCTGGTGTCTCAGCTTTTGGCAACCGTCTTTCCTAACTTCTCCACCGGTTTGTCACTTCTAAGTTGCTTCTAAGAGACACACGACCGTGTCTGCTAGAATTCTACCCAGAGACCTCCCATGATTGTTTTGCATTAGGGGAGCATCTTGCCGCTAGAGAGATGTCTGTCTTCCTTGCTCACAGGTGCATTTTGCTTACTTTTCAGCTCTTGGCTGTTTCTGGTATAGGTTGAGGTCTCTGGAAGACCTCTGTGCATGAGGGACATGCTGCTGCAGGGAAAATAGTATACTGGCTTACTGAATCTGAGCATAGCTGTAGTAAATTCAGTCAACACCAACAAATCAAAGGCAACTGAAAGCAGAGGCCAGCAATCAATAGCTATAAACATTTCCCAGTGCCTCTCTCCTTTCTCTTTCCATGGCGCTTCATCCTCTCCCTCCACCCTCGTCTGCTTTACCTCCTGTTGAGAAAGGAGCAATGCAACAAGGCAAATGAGAGCATACTATTTTAGGCCATTTAAGAATCTTTTTCTTTACAGGCTGGGGATACAACTCATTTGATGGAGTGTTTCTCTAGGATTCATTGGATTCAACCCAGCACTGCATAAACCGAGTGTGGAAGTACTCACCTGTGATCCCAATACTTGCAGGGTGGCTATGGGAAGACTCCGAGTTCAAGGTTCTCCTCAGCTACATAGGAGTTGGAGGTGAACCTGGGCTACATAAGATCCTGTCTTAAATAAAGCAAATCTTTTCCTTTATATAAACAGAGCATGCTACATAATTTGAAGCACATAGCATAGCTTGATCATTGAAAGAAAGTTGCTAGGGGTAAGAGAGATGGATTAGATAGAACACTTTATGCTCAAGCATGAGGACCTGGTTTCAAATCTCCTACACCCAATTAAAGAAAAGTGTCTTTTGGCTTCCATGCATGAATGTACCTGTACAAACCACAAACACCCACAGACACTCACATACACACACAGACACACATATACAGAGAGAGGGGGGAGGAAGAGGGGGAGAGAGAGGGAGGGGAGGGAGTGAATTTTTGTTCAGTGTGATAGAAACCATCATCAGTGCTAAGAAGTAATTGGAGGCTACAGTCACAGATATCTAAAATACCTTAGTGTCACCTGGATAAAAGAACATATTGGAAACTGGTACACCGAACGTGCATTCTGCATTTATTCCTAGTGTCCAAGGATAACTTTAAAGAAAAACATCTAATAGAGTGAAATAAAGTTCCAACACAGTGTCAGAAGCTCTGAAACCATTCCAGTGCATGTCTGCGAAGTGAGATTTATGTTTTCTTTGGAAACTCAGCTATGTTACATGATGTTTTACTGAAGCAGACCCAGAGTGAAAGTTTTGCTAAAGCAGACTGCACGAAAGACTGTTGAAGCAGACACGTGCGAGGATGCATGCTGTTTAGAAATAACGTAAATATGAGCCTACAGACAGTGGGAGGAGACTCTGGCATTGGTTAGCCTTGCAGCTGTAGCTGCTCATCTTTGCAGCAGGTGTGACTTTGGAGAGAATAACTCACGTGCAAAGAACTGCTGATCTCTGCCTGCAGCTTTTTGCTGCTTCTGCAGACTTGGGCTGATTAGCTGAGCCTCGTGATATTTTCAGGATAGAACTGCCATTGCTTATTCGTGAGTGGTGATTGCTGAGTAGACTAGATTGCTGAAGAACCCCAAAGAACTATTCCAAAACAGGCCCACAGCTCCCATTTCCTACTAACCTTTCTTTCGCACTACCTCTGATGGGTGGTAGGCTAGAAGAGAAGTTGAAGCATTTAAGAATTCTTGTTAAAGTGGATTTTGAAAAACCGAAGCCGACATTTTATCTAATAATTAAAACAAGACAAGATGGCCCAAAAGCTAGGAGTCAGAGTACTTTTCTGTCATTAGGATGCTGTAAACATCTGATGATTAACAAATAGCCAATGGGTTTTGAGGATAATGGGTATATTTTGTTTATTCTTGATATTAATTTTAGTTTACTATGAATAAAATGTGCAATCACTTTTAATATATCCGATTGATAAGATCCATGGAGATAAAGCACCAATTTGTTCAGATACCACATTACTTCTTAGCTCAAGATTCACATTAGAAACACGTGGCAGCTTAAAATAACCCCAAACCCTGGCCACTTTGTAGACCAATTAAATTATAGTCTCTTGGGAATGATACCTTGATCCCAGTGTTTAAGAATCCCACTAGATAACTAATTTGTATCTGAGTTTTGGGTACATTGTTTTAGAGAACATCCCTGCTTGGTCTTATTTAAGCTTAAGTGCTTTAGAGACTCTAATAATATTTAACAGCCTTTCCGTACATCTGTAGGGACCATTTCTGTTTCTTTTGCTTTAAATAAAAAAACAATTCATTCCAAATGAATGATCTCACTTATTTTCTTTTATTCAGTCACTCTGCTTCTTTGCTGGTAGCTTTCTTTTTCTCTGTCATATTGGTCAAAATTGTGTAATGGCATATGGAGTCAGGTCATTCTTGGTTTGAATGTGAAGTAAGCTATTTACTAATTGTCATGGATTGGTGATTTAGCTAGTAGTTAAGTTATTTTCTCCATCCTCCATGGTAGCTTTGCCTCAGATGGAGGTGATTTTACTCACCATGAAACATTTGGGAGTATGGAAGATGTTTTTGTTTGTTACCACTGATTTTGACATTCACTAGTTAGAGGCCATGAATAGGCCCTAAATGTCACTAGTGCTGAGATCAAGGGACCTTGGTTTACAGTGGAAGAACGGAGTTTAGGTGTGTCTGAGTTCAGTATTGTTCCTCTACTTCCTAGCTGGGTGACCTTGAACAGCTTAGTGTGTCTACCTGAATCCCATTTATAAGTGCATTTTGTCTTAGACTGTTCTTGGGCTTGATGTGGGCTTTAAATGGGACAATACATGCGTAACATCAACACAGTACTGATCATCATCAAAATTTTGTGTCCCTCTTTTCTGGAGAATGTATGGCCTTTCATCTGCACCTCTGATAATGTCAGGACCACTGTTTTATGATTCAGGAGTGGAAGAGTGGACAAGGTTGGATCATCATAATGTCTATAACCTTGCATCTGCTTTGGATTCCAAGTAGCAATCCAATGGAGATAGTGTCAAAGAACACCAGCTAATCCCCCTGCCACCATTTACATCCCTCTTTGCTTTATCTTCAGCTGAATGCTCCTGCTGAAATGGGGCTTTCCAGTACACAAACTTTCATTGGGCCTGATAAACAGTAAAAAAATAAGTCTCCAAGTGCTGGTTTTAAAGGCTTTAATGTTAAGAAGCATGCTTTGTTAATAAACTTTATTATTAACAAGTGTCAGAGAGTTACAGGAGTTTGAAGTACAGGGAAGAGCTCAGCACTGCAAGCAGAGATTTGGGGGTTGCTCCTATAGAAGGAGTCTATGTTATCGGAGAAAATGAAATTTCAAGGGAAGAGGTAGGGCAAGAGTAGAACTCAGGATGTAACCGGAGAAATAATGCCTGGCTTATCCTCCTGACAAACCTATCATGACTTCCAGCACCCTTTCACCTATTCCACGGCAACTGGCTGCTAGGGTCAATCACTGTCATGACCTTGTGCTTATGTGCAATTGAGAGGAGTCTGACTTGAAAATAAATTGATCTCCACTGAAGAAAAAAAATGGAGTGCTCCCCAAACTAGATAGGAACTGTCTTCATTGATTGCTCCCCATTAGTAAGGCTCATTGATAGTTTTTGTTGTACAATAGACATGCCAACATGGATGGGACAACTGCCATGAGATCTCAACTCTAGACAAAGAATCACAGACAACTAAGGAATGCCGAAGAGTGGGAGAGAGTTTTCCTTAGGGAAACCAACTGGCTATCTAATACCAAATGGTCAGCCCTGAAATATACATACAATTAACAGTGTACAGGCTGAGCAGGTTGCATTTAGGAATTCACACACACACACACACACACAGACACACAGACACACACACACTAACACAACTACCACCACCAATTAATAAAAACGGAGTGCACGGATTTGAAAGGGAATAGGAAGGAGAAATAATGTTATATATTAAATTATATATTAATATTAGTCTCAAAAAAGAAAAATTTTTGTTGTACTTATTTAATTATGTTAAAATACAAATTTTGAACCTTTTCTATGTATGTACCTTTCTCCAGTGATAGTATTATGTAACTATGCACATTTTAATAAACACACTACTGCAGGATAATTCACATGCTATGCAATTCACCTGCAAAAAATATCAGTGGTTTATAGTGTTGTTACAGAATTATACAATCATCAGCAAAATGGATGTTATAATGTACATTTATTACCCTCTGAAGAAACCCTATACCTGCTTTTAGTCATTCTTCGTTTCTTATTTTTTTTTAGAAAGATTCATTTGTGCATGTGTGTGCACGTGTGTGTGTGTGTGTGTGTGTGTGTGTGTGTGTGTGTGTACATGCGTGGAGGTGCCCAGGGAGTTCAGAAGAAGGCGTTGGATTCCCTAAAGGTGGAGTTACAGGTGGTTCTGAGCTGTTCAAAGTGAATGCTGGAAACTGTTCTGCAATTGCAAAAGCAGTATACTCCCTTAACCAATAGGCCTCTGTCTTCTTCTTCTTTTAACCCTCCTCACAGTAGAGAGGTTCAGCTATAAATTTGCCTGTTTTGGACATTTCTACAGAATGTGGTCCTTTCTGTCCGACTTCTTTCACCCAAATGAATGTTTTTTGACATTTGCTCATGCTATAGCATTGTATTTCTTGTTCTTGCAGAATAATATTCCATTGTAAGTATATAGCATACTCTGTTTATCCATTCCCTGGTTAATAGCTCTTCTAAATTTTGGCCATTATGAATGCTGCAAATGATATTTTTTAATTATTTTTAAATATCAGTTCATTCATTTGGTCATATACTTTAAAGCAGATTTACTAGGTTAAATAGTAATTTTATGTTTAATCTTTTCAGAAAATTGCATAGTCTGACATTAAATGTCCATCAATCTGTTATGAGTATTCATATTTCTCTACATCCTGACCAATATGTGTTATTATCTATTGTTTTGGTTGTAAGCACCCTAGTAGGTATGAAGTCATAAATGTACATTATTTTAAGGTGATGTTTTTGATATATATTTCCATGTTATCTCTTTCAAAATCTACATTTAAACTGGTTGCAAAATATTCCTTCAAATAGCTATATCATAATTTCTAGGACATTTTTGTATCTAGTGGCACTTAAATTGTTTCCATGTTTTTATCATGATAAATGGATTTTCTTATTCTGTATATAGGATTGATATTTGTATTGTTTAATTAAACTATATTCCAAATCAATGGGATTTTTTCAAAATATTTTATCTTTATTTGTAAGTATGTATATCTATATGTGTCTGTGTGTGTATGCGTGTGTTAGTGTGTGTTAGTGTGTGTGTGTGTGTGTGTGTGTGTGTGAAGGCCAGAAGAGAGTGTTAGATCCCATGGAGTTGGAGATAAAGGTTATTGTGAGCACCACAATATGGGTGCTGGGTTTCCACTCAGGTTTTCCGCAAGAGCAATATGTACTATTACCTGCTGAACAATCTCTCTAGTCCATGAACTATTTTTTTAATCCATGAAGGAAGCTTAAAGGAGCTTAACTGAGAAAGTGTGTGTTGTAGAGAAGCTATAATGGAGTAACATTTATTATTAAAGATTTAAATGGACGAAAGCTACCAAGTAGTCAACAATGAACTGGATCCTATTTTGGTACAGAGAGGAAAAACTTCCTCTCCTTTACTCGAAGGAATCTGAACAAGTTTTCATACTTCAATTTAGAGAAAGGCGTGTGTGTTATGTGAGGATTTTTTTTTTGAGACAAGGTAATGCTGATCTCCAAATCACTTTGTATTGAGGATGACCTTGAACTCCTCCTAATGCGTGTACCTCCTGAGATAGCAGAAAGATTCACCCGAATATATATAATTTGCTCTTACATGTATTTAAACTAACAAGGAAATCAATATTGTGTGTGTGTGTGTGTGTCTGTGTGTAATTTGTGTGTTATGTGTGTTCAGGGGTATGCATGCATGTGCATACACAAGCGAATGGAGTCCAGAATACAAGTTTGAGCTTTCTTTCTCTATTTATTTATTTATTTATTTATTTATTTATTTATTTATTTATTCATTCATTCATTCATTCATTCATTTATTTGTCTTGCACTGGCCTGGAGTCTGCCGATTTGGTTAGGCTGGCTGGCCAGTGAGTGTCCGGGATCTGCTTTTTTCACATCCCCAGTGCCAAGATTAAAAGTGTGTTGTCACCACTCCTGCCTTCATAATATGGGTTCTAGAAGTTGTATCTAGGTTCTCAGATTTGCAAGGCAAGCACTTTACCAACGGACTTATCTACCCAGACCACTCTGTTATTTTTATTGTATATAAAACAAGGAATATAAACAAAAGGAAGGAAAGAACTTCCTCTCCTTGAATCCAAAATCCTCACAGGGATCCCTACTTGAGCCTTTTTGGATCCCATCCAGGTGCTAACTGCCTCTGATGATTAAGCCTAAGGAAAACCACCTACAGGCACTTCTAATAAATGCCCTCCAGGCTCTGCAGGAAATCCCCTCAGAGAAAAGCAATGCTTTCTGTTGCCTTTGGTCTTCTTGTTAGTTTAAATACATGTAAGAGCAAAACCCACACAAATACAAGGAAGAAAATTTCACTGGGTTCTTCCATTGACTTCAGAAAATAGATTGGAGTGACAGTAATTCCATATGCATCAATTAGACAGCTTGCAGGATACATTGTCTGCTAATTTCAGTAATTTCCTCAAGTTTTATTCTACCTCCTTCTATGAAAAGATGTGCCTCCATGTAAGTTGTCATAGAACGAACTCTTTTCCTCCCCCCCACCAAGTAAATAATAAAAGCCTCCAACAAACGTTGAATATCAGGCACACTTCTATGCACTTGTCGTCCCCTTTCATACATTTATCATGCATCGAATGCACATAAGGCAAGACATTGAGTCTGTGGATTCAACTGCAAGGGATTGGGTGCTAAGGAGAAAGTAATCTAACCTTGTGGCAGAACAGAAAATGGTGCATTGCCCAAGGGCACTTATCTAGAGCTCAGTTTTCTTTAGTTTAGTTTTCCTTTTAGAAAGTAGAGCTAATCCCTAAACCCAAAAGAGGCTGGGAGGGTCCCGGGGACACTGGATAGTTGAGGAAATGTCTCTTGGGACCTGAAGTAAAGTAAAGCATGCAATATTTAAGCCCCAGGAAGAGCAGACTTATCTCCTTGGCCATTTTGCTACATGGTCCCCTGAATGACTGACAAAATACCCACAGGCATGTGATGACAAACTGTCTTCCTTGGCAATTCCTTATGTTTATTAGAAAATACAATAACAGCCCCAAGCGGAATGTTAGGCATGGTTGGTGAGGGGGCCTGGAAATCTACTTCTTTCCTTTCCACCCTTTCTTTCTTTCTTGTCTCTCTTTCTTCCTCCCTCCCTCCTTTCCTTACCTTCTTTTCAAAGTTTCCCCAGGCAGTACTCATGCACAGTCAGGTTTTGACATCTTTATACCACTGTCTTGTGTTGAAGGTTTGGGCCTGGCCCTTCAGAATATGGGAATCTTTGGGGGAATGTCAGCAAGGTTCAAGCCCTACTGACTGAGGTCTTATTGTCCTTCAGTGGGACTTGACACCCATCCCCAAGCTTCCTAGGAGGGTTCAGGCTTCTAGAGATTGTATGACTTATAGTTTTTCCATCCTACTATCAAAGCTGCAAAGGAAAAAAAAATGTTGGCAGTTTGAATGCCAGAAACTGATCATTCAGGAGTTCAGGCTTCAGAGAGGACAGTTACATAGGGATCGTTATTAACATAAAGCCAACAATGAGCAGTTTCTCTGAGCTGGTTACAGCTCAGTTGATAGTGTGCTTGCCTAGCACGTGGGAGGCCCTGGATTCAATCCCAGCACCATATAAACAGGGTCTGATGACCCACACCTTTCAATCCCAACACTCAGGAGAATCAGAAGTTCAAGGTTACCTTTTCTTAAAAAAAAAAAACAAAAACAAAAACAAATTCATCATCAGCCTGGAATAGGGAAGACCTTATCTTAGCAAGAAAGGAGTGCTGCGTCTTTGTGACAGTTGTGCTTTAGCGTTCAACAGAGAGGACAGGAGAGCAGGGGAACAAACGCATTTTAAAAGACTTGCTGCTTCTAGAAGGTTCGTCAAGCAGCTGGCGCCTTGATTGCTAAATGAAATTCTTGGCTGCCTGAACAGGTCTCCCGAGAGAGTAGAATCATGGCTGAGCAGTCTGGAAGTTCTTCACCTGCACCGGGTACCCGTACTAGAAAGAGTTTGCTTTCTAGTGGACTGCACGCACACAGAGAAAACATCGCCTGCTTTGTTCACGGTCTTTTTACTCCAAACAATGCCGAGCATTTTTCTCTTTTAGAAATGTCACAGCAGATGGCAGTCCAACATAAAAAAGAATGAAAGGAACACGCCACCACTTCGAATAGTGACACACAGAGCAAGAGCTAGCAGCATAGGGGGGGATCTCCTGAGCTGTGAGAAAGCACCACTGCCTTAGGAAACTCTCAGGCCGGCCAGAAGGGTCCTCCATCTGTGATGGCCAGTAATGCCCAGAGTTATGTCAGTTTTTGAGACCTCGAAATAGGGTCCTAAGATGAAAAATGGGAAAAAAATTGTGTGCGTATTGTGTGTGTGTGTGTGTGTGTGTGCTAAACAAATGCACAGAGTATAAACTGAATGGAGAAAAAAAAAACATGGAATATCAGACAGTAGCTACACCGATTCAGTCAGCAACTATGCAGGCAGAGACAACCACGAGAAAGCCGCCCCTAGGCGTTTTACGTATGCAGTTTCACCCAAGCTCATCTAGATCTGAAAGGAAGGGTTATCACCACTGATACTTGTATTTTCTGGAAACTCGAGCTAGTGCCTACCTGTGGGGCTACGAAGATAAAATGGGAGAATGACTCACAAGCATGTGAGTAGCACTTACTGAATATTGTGGCCAGTGTTACTTCCCCGTTTTTAAGAAGTAGATATTTAATATTCTTCCCAGTTTTTCTGGGCAAGATGAAATCATGCAGAGCTCTTGGGTCACAATGGAAGTGTAGTTCTCAAATACCATGCTCGTTCCTTCTGGGAAGGGCTTTTCCTCATCATCTTACTATGACAATATTTTACTGCAGGTCAGGCAGGCCCGAATTTACTGGAAAAAATGAGAACTTTCTTTCTGTCCTGCCTCTGGAAATTGCATTCTGGACTTGCGAAAACTATTGCAGCCCTAGCACTTTTTAGTTTGATATCTAATGTCCAGGTTTGTGTTTCGTCTTAATCCACAGACATTTCTCAGGTTTTTAACGCTCTCTCAATCTACATGGATACATTGCCTCATATAGCTGAGCCCAACTTCTCTTTTCACCAATGTAGAGGTTATATTTACTAAATCACTTGCCCTAGCTTTCCCACAAGGGTTATTCTTTCTAATTTTTAAAATTAGTATTACTTTCTAAATGAATCAATCAAGTATATCTGCCTTTGGCTTGAAAAGGTCACTGGCGTCTCGTTTTTCGCTTCTTTATTTGCTTCAACCTTGTTACTGGTGAATACTTACGGATCCTTGTGCATAAGTTATTCTTTCTGAAAACATGTGGAGAATGTTTGAATTTTCGGGTTTGACTACAGCTTCAAGAAAAACTCAAATATACAGGCTATCTTGCGGCCACCTGGCAGTTGTCTGATTTTCATCGTGGATTATGCGGTAACTTAAAATTTTAAGGTTCGATTTCAAAGATTTTCATTCCTTCTTAAACAAAACAAACTCCAAGTGCCACCTCACTTGCTATCCAGCGACTTTACCACTAGATGGTGGTGCTTGTGTGCTTTGGTCCTGCAATAGGTAGGTAATTACCTAAATGGATGTTGATTGAAATAAACATGTCGCCTGTATCTCTCCCACTATTTTTTGATTAAAAGAGTTAGTATGACATAGCATAATTGATCAACTTTATTACTCAGGTTTTCAGCTAACACTTCAATACAAGTTATGGAGAACTGGGGTGGGATGTTTTGGAGATTCTGACATTGAGCAGTTAGTGATTTGAGGCTCAGAGAATTTCGTGTTTTGCAGGATGCTTAGCTTTTTAATGTGGGGGCGCAGGTGGCCCGAGGAAAGACAATTGCAGCTCCACTTCTGGAACTCAATAGTGGAATGAGAAAGCCAGGCAAATCTCTGTCCCACATACGATGACTAAAGGAGAGTCTCATTTTGTAGACATATAATTTCAGCTGTTGACTCTCCGTGGTGAATACTAAACAAAGCCATAAAGCGTGAAGAGATATTTCCTTTTCTAGGAGATGGAACTGCCTAGAAAAATCCCAGCACTAAAAATACCTCCCAAAACCCTGAATATAAATTCTTGTCAGATCCGATAACGAATGCTTCGAATCTTTATCTACTCTAAGTGGTTAGAGATGCCAAAGAGTATATTAGGAGGAACATTCTGGCTAGTCTCTGAATAGAGAGGGTGTTTATCAGTCAGTGATATATATGAAGAATTCCTCCACAGAGTTACTACATCCTGTCAAGCTCTCTTCTTTTACTGTGTTTGTAAATCACAGAGTGTGCTGGACATATCGAGTAATGGTGAGCTGTGATATGTGGTAAAGAGTTACCATTAGTGTCAATTTTTGTCGTTCCCTAGAGCTCCTGCAAAGAAAATACTAGTGGGTAAAGGATGCCTCTGGGGAATGGGGCATGCCTGACCAAGCTTCTTTTTATCTGAGAGGGCTCTTTTAAGTGAAAGGTTGGAGATTGTAATGCACAGCTAGGAGATAGAAATCACCCACTATCTCTCATTGAATAGATTGTGAAAATCCACATTTCAACCAAAGTCATAGTCTGACTGTGGTGCTCCCAACCAGACTGTCATCAGAATTGTGTAAGAAAACAAAAAGGTAAGGATGCTTCAGCCGCAAATATAATAAGATGTTTATCTGAGAAGTTATGCTTGACCTGAAAACTTATATTGTAGAAGAAGAAAATCCTAATTACACAGGAACATGTTGAAGCTAAATTGTTACATGGACAGAGCAAGTTACCAAGCCACTTGTGTACATGAAATCCAATTTTAGTTACTGTGAAATAGTTTATTTAGATTAGTCTTACTTCTTATAAACATAAATTATATATGCTTGACATAATATTGACAGTGCAGAGATAAATATTAATAACTTTTCCTTCTGCGGTGACAAAATACTTGGCTGTCTTACGGTTTTATTGCTGTGAAGAGACATCCTTGAGCACAGCAATGTTTATAAAGGAAAATGTTTAATTGGAGCTGGCTTACAATTTCACAGGTTTAATCCATTATCATCATGACAGGAAACATGGCAGTGTGCAGGCAGACATGGTGCTGGAGAAGCAGCTAGAATTCTGTGTCTTAATCCACAAGCAGCGGGGAGAAACTGTGTGTCATGGGGGAAGGCATTCCTTGAGCATTTAAGACCCCCCACCTCCACAGTGGCAAATGTTCTCTAATAAGGCCACACCTCCTAATAATGCCTCTCCCTATGGGCCATGCATTCGAACAGGATTCTATGGAAACCATATTATTCAAATCATATTGACAAAAGCAACGTACGAGGAGTCTATTTTATATTCTAGTTTGAGAGTGCAGTCCATCAGAGTAGGGAACGCATCGCAACAGGAGCAGGAAATGGCTGGTCACATTATGTCTGCAGTTAAGAGGCAGAGAGAAAGCAGGACATAGACCTGAGCTATAAAACTTCAAAATCAGCCCCCTTCCTTCAGAGTCAGTGTCTCCAGAAAGACTCCACCCCCTCCAGCTTCACCTCTTCTCCAAAGAGTGCAAACAATCAGGGACCAAGTATTCAAACACATGAGTTGACAGTTGAACTACGGGGGACAGTGCACATTCAAACCATGATAAGGCAAAGGAGTGACAAAAGAAGGCAGAAATTGGATTTGACTCTTGAGAGACAGTGGCTGCATCGGGAAAAACCGAATACGCACAGCTTTCTCCTGAAGGCATTCTTCAGTCAAGGCTAAAACTCAATCTGAAAGCTGATGTCATATTGGCTAGGGGTGTCAGAGGATCAAGTTAGGAGATTCGAGACTTGCTGGAATTTGGTACAATCCTAAAAGGAGTCACTGGGGAAGCTGCATGTAATCTCCCATTAAATCCAATATAGACATCATATGAAAGCATACAAATCTGCAATCTCCACCCTAACTCTTATACAGATCCCCACAAAAGCCTGCACCAAGAAAATCTAAGAATACAAAAAAAGAGTACCAGGGAGGAGGGGGAGGGAGAGAGAGAGAGAGAGAGAGAGAGAGAAGAATAATTATGTGACATTAGTAAGCACTTGGGGATTTCATTTGAAACACCAGGAAAGCTACTGTGCCTGAGCCATTAAACACTGTTATAAGACTTGAGCTAGCCTTTAGACTAAGGATGAAACAGATCCACACTGACAAAGTGTAAAAATCAAGCCTTCACAAGTTCAAGGTTATAAGCTAGTCATTTATATATCTGCTAAAACAAAACCCAATAATACTTCATGGAGGATAAAAATGCAAAATCTTTAAAGCATACCATCCAAGGTATCCAATATATAAGAGAAATACCCATCTGTCTATGAAAACAGAAAGGACCAGGAAGATGGCTAAGTGGGTAAAAATACCCACTTTGTGAACCTAATGACCTGAATTCTATTCCTGGAACCCATATATAAAAGCCAGATACAATAAGGCAAGATGAGAGGTAGATGAGAGAATTTACAGACTCTTACAGGCCAGCTAGTTTGGAGTGCATAGCCCTAGGGGCTGAAACAATGTCAGAGATCCTGCCTTAAAACAAGAGAGAAGCAAAGAACCAACTCCCAACTGGCGGTTCTCTGACTATCACACATGTGCTGCAACATATATATGCAAAGTCCACACACACACACACACACACACACACACACACACACACACACACACGATTTTTTTTTAAAAAAGTACCAACATATGACCTGAGGCAGGAAAGTAGTGACTAGAAACAGATTTGAGTTCACAAACAGGAATTCTGTAGAACAATTGTTAGTCACGCTCGAGAACCTAAATGAAAAGAATCATAACAAAAAGAGGAGGAAAAAAAGTACAGTAAGACACACTACAAACAAAAATCACATGGTAACGTAAAACTGTAAAATGTCAGGAGAGAAGTAAACATTTACCAAGTAGATGTCATAGCAGCTTGAACTGTGAGACAAAAGGATCAAAGAAGCTTCCGAAACCTCAATAGAAATTATTCAAACATAAAGACTAGGGAGGAAAAGAAGTTGAAATAAAAATGATCAGCTCTTTCTGAGGGGTGTGACAATATCAGGTGACCTTGCATATGTGTGGTTGGTGTCTAAGAAGGATCAGAGAGAAAGGAACAAATGAAAAAATAATTTAAAGAGCTAATGGATGCAAGTGTCCCAGGGGCAAAGATCATAAATTTGTGGATGTAGAAAAGGAAGTGAACATCCAACAGGAAAAATGCAGTGAAGAGCACAGGAAGCCACATCATGGTCAAAGGTAGAGAAAATCTTCAAAGCAACTGGTGAGGACAAGGAAAGAACAACAGAAATAAAGACCCAACACCAATGGAATGCCCTTTTTCTTGTTTTCACGTGTGTGTAGATCCTTGTTTGCATGTATGTGGGCACATTCATGTTTGTATGTATGTGGGAACCTGAAGTTGATGCTAAGAATCATACTCAATTACTATTCTACTTTATTAGTGAGGAAGGGTTACTAAAGTACATCCAGAGTTCATTTCCTTAGCCAGTTTGCTCTGGGGATCCCCAGGTTTTCCCTTTGGGGGATGGAATTACTGGCTAGCCACCATGCCCTTTTGGTATTCATCTGGGTTCTAGAGATTGGAACTGCAGTCTACTTTCATAGCAAGCCCTTAACCACTAAACCATCTCCCCAGCTCTGTAGTGTCATTGGGGGGGGGAGGGTGTAAGGGACAGGATATTGCTCTGTAATTTAGGCTTTCCTCAAACTCAAAAATTATCCTAACTCATTCTGACTGTGGGGATCAGAGATGTATGTCACCATGCTTAGCTTAGAAAGACAATTTTAAACTGCTGAATGAAAAAAAAAAACCAAGCAAAACCCTATACATAGTAAAAACCAACAAACTGAATAATTTCAAAGGGACATCAATATCTACATCAAGAGAATGTGTTCCTTTAAATTTAAGACAAAAATTAAAACTGTTTTAAGATGAACAAGATGTTTAGGAGATTCATTTCAGTTTGTTGGTAGTTTGAAGGAAATGAAAAGGCATGGGATATCTCAAATACAAGGAGAAGGAAATAAAAGCACTGGGAATGATAGCTCTTTGGATAAATATAAGACTTTCTTTTTGTTCTTAATTTTAGTGTCTTTAAACTACACATGATTCATTCTTTTGATTATTTTATTTACTTACATTTCAAATGTTGCCCCCCTTCCTGGTGTCCCCTCCGCAATCCCTCCATCCCATTCCATTCCCCCTCCCCTTTACCTCTAAGAGGGTACACCCCCACCCACTACCCACTCCTGCCTCACCCCTCTAGCTTTCCCCCTTCACTGGGGCAGCAAGCCCAAGGAGAAGCAAGGACCAAGCAGGAGCCTTGGACCAACCCAAGTATACTCTTTGTTTGGTGGTTTAGTCACTGGGAGCTCTGAGGGGTCCTATTAGTTGATATTGTTGTTCTTTCTAAGGGGTTGCAATCCCCTTCAGCTCCTTTAGTCCTTCCCAATCACTTCCATTGGGGTCGACACCCCAATAGTTGTTTGTGAGTGTTTGCATGTCTTAGTTAAGTGTTGGCAGAGCCTCTCAGAGGACAAGCCCTACTGTGCTCCTGTCTACAAGCAGTTTTTGGCATCAGCAATAGTGTAGGAGTTTGGTGTCTGTATATGGGATGGATTCCAAGGTAGGGCAGTCTCTGGATGGCCTTTCCTTCAGTCTCTCTTCAATTTTTATTTTGTCCCCATATTTCCTTTAGACAGGAACAATTCTGGGTTAAAACATTTGAGATGGATGAGTGGCTCCTTCCCTCATCTGGGAGCTATGCCTATCTGCTGGGGGGTGGTCTCTTCAAGTTCTATCTCCCTTCTGTGGGGTATTTCAGCTAATGTTATCCCCACTGGGTCCTGGGAGCCTCTGAAATCCCTGGTGTCTGGGACTTTCTAGTGGTCCCCACCATGCTCTGTTCCCCTAACCCCCATTTCTACATATTTTTTATTCGTTCTTCTGGCCCTCTGGACTTCTCTCCTGTCTCTTCCCATACCTGAACCTGCCCACTCCCCTTTTTACGCCCTCTCCCCTCTCTCACTCAGGACCTTTTCTTCCTCTGCCTTCAGTGATTATTTTGTTGCCCCTTCTAAGTGGGATTGAAGCATCCACACTTTGGCCTTATTTCTTGTTAGGCTTCATATGCTCTGTGAATTGCATCATGGGTATTCTGAGCTTTTAGGCTAATATCCACATATCAGTGAGTATACACCATGAGTGTTCTCTTGTGACTGGGTTACCTCACTCAGGATGATAGCTTCTAGTTCCATTTATTTGCCCCAAAATTCACAAACTGGTTTTTAATAGTTGAGTAGTATTTTATTGTGCAAATGTGCCACATTTTCTGTGTCCATTCTTCTGTTGAGGGACATCTGGGTTCTTTCCAGCTTCTGGCTATTATAAATAAGGCTGCTATGAACATAGTGGAGCATGTGTCCTTGTTATATGTTGGAGCTTCTTTTGGGCACATGCCCAGTAGTGGGATAGCTCTTTCTTCAGGTAGAACTATTTCCAATTTTCTGACAAACCCCAAATTGATTTCCAGAGTAGTTGTAACAGCTTGCAATCCCACCAGCAATGGAGGAGTATTTCTCTTTCTCTACATCCTCTCCAGCATCTCCTGTCACCTGAAGTTTTGATCTTAGCCATTCTGACTGGTGTGAGGTGAAATCTAATGTTCATTTTGATTTTTATTTCCCTGATGACTAAGGATGTTGAATATTTCTTTAGGTGCTTTAGGTCATTCAAGATTCCTCAGTTGTGAATTCTCTGTTTAGCTCTCTACCCCATTTTTAAGTGGGTTATTTAGTTTTGGGGAAGTTAGGTTCTTGAGTTCTTCATATATTTTGCATATTACCCCTCTGTCAGCTGTAGGGTTGGTGAAGATTTTTTCCCAATCTGTAGGTTGCCAATTTGTACTATTGACAGTGCCTTTTGCCTTACAGAAGCTTTTCAGTTTCATGAAGTCCCATTTATCAATTCTTGATCTTAGATCCTGAGCCTTTTGAATTTCCGTTAGGAAAATTTTCCTTGTGCCAATGAGTTTGAGGCCAGTACTAGGTATGCAACTCCATTGTGGTCATGCACAGCTGTAATCTCAGCACTTGGAATACAGAAGGAAGAGAATCAGAAAAGTCCTTGGATTCATAGAGAATTAAAGGTCAGACTGAAAAATACTGTTTCAAATAACAACGGCAGCAGCAGCAGCAGCAGCAGCAGCAGCACCACCACCACCACCACCACCACCACCAACAACAACCAAAAGTGTATTTAGAAGAAAAAACAAATGGAGAAAAACCTAGGAAAAAACTCATTTTGTCTTGTTCATTTGTTTGAGACAGGGTCTTACTATACCTCTGAGGCTGACCTCAAATTTATGATCCTTCTACCTCAGCCTCCCAGAGTATGAAGATTACAGGTCTGCACCATCATGTCTGTCTAAGAAAAATTTATTTTAACATTATAAAATGCTAAAAATCCTACAGTGGTTAAAACCTTATGATACTAATTCAGAAGAGACAGATGAATACAGAGAGGATAATCAATATAGGGGCATTTGACATTTTTATTTGGCATTGCTAATAAGAGACTCATGAGCCAACACATTCCAGATGGATCACCAAGTAGTTCCTCCAAAGAAAGCAAAGATATCTGCTTTTACAACTTCATTACACTGTCATAATGGCTGTCTTAGAGAGAGAAAAGAACAAACATGTGTGAAATGAATGTGAATATTTTCTTCATTTGTTGATGATTGCATGATAAGGCAATTCAATAGGGAAAAATGAGTATCCTTTCAACACATGGTTCTTGAATTAGTGGATATCCATATGGAAAGAGGTTAGCTTTAACCTCAAGTTGATCTATAGACCATACACAAGTCCATTCTAAAGTCCAATGTTTTTGTTTGATAGAAATGGACACATTAACCTAAAATTTGTAACTTAACATAAAAAAAGTTACCAAAAATCTAGCAAAACGGTGACTATGGTGGGAGCACTATATCTGACTTGCTTACTATGAGTTAGATTCTAACAGGAAAAGTTTTCAGCAACTGTGACACTTACATGAGGAAAATGTACCAAGAATATTGTCAGAAACAACTTTCTGTCTCTGTCTGCATTATCGTAAGGAAGTACGATAATGCAGACAGAGACACTGAATGCAGAGATCCCAGCCTATTCAGGCAATTCTCTGTGTATGGTATAGCCCTTCAAAAAAATTTGTCTCCTTTGAGGCCAAAAGGCAGGTAGTGATGACTTTTATGCCAACAATTTGACCAGGGAGGCTGTTTGGTTGTGGGCCCAATCAACATTCTTCCACTCACAAGTACCAACTACCCAATGCTTTCCAAGTTGGAAAAAATGCTTCAATCTTTAAAGTAGGGGCTTTACTGATACCTTGGAACAGTCCACCACCTACTCTTTCTGTGATTCTTGCCCTCCTGTCTTATAAAAATTATAGAAACAGTTCTTCTAGAAATTCACAGGCAAATGGATGGAACTGGAAAATATCATCCTGAGTAAGGTAACCAAATCACAGAAAAACACAGATGGAATGCACTCATTGATAAGTGGCTATTAGCCCAAATGCTTGAATTACCCTAGATGCCTAGAACAAATGAAACTCAAGACGGATGATCAAAATGTGAATGCTTCACTCCTTCTTTAAAAGGGGTACAAGAATACCCTTGGCAGGGAAGAGAGAGGCAAAGATTAAAACAGAGACTGAAGGGACACCCATTCAGAGCCTGCCCCACATGTGGCCCATACATAGACATCAATTAGATAAGATGGATGAAGCAAAGAAGTGCAGGCCAACAGGAACCTGATGTAGATCTCTCCTGAGAGACACAGCCAGAATACATCAAATACATAGGCGAATGCCAGCAGCAAACACTGAACTGAGAACGGGACCCCCGTTGAAGGAATCAGAGAAAGAACTGGAAGAGCTTGAAGGGAAAAAAAGAAACCAGGTTGGTATCTTTCCTTGCAAAAAATATAATTAGTAAATGCTAAATCCTTCACCTTCAGTTATTTTATATTCCCAAAGGACACTTCTTAGCTTTCTACTACTCATCCCAGATTCTACTCACCATTGATACAGGAGTTTGGGAAAACCAAATGGGAGCTAATCATAAAATTCAATAGCATGGTATTCATGTTATAGAAAAGGGCTCTGCACTAAAATGAGTAAATTACAATGACATGCATAACATAGATGAATTCCAAGAACATTACTATATGATTCCACTTTTAGAAAGTTCGAGAATAAGCAAGACCTACACTAGAAATTAGAACAGGGCTTACCTACTGTGGGCAGGGATGGAATTGAAGGAGACATAAAGCATCTTTGTTGGGGGGGGTGTAAAGGAAATCTTCTGGGAATCAGGTAGAGTTTGTTAATGCATATATGCCATATATGCATGCAATAGTTCATTCAATCATACTGGAAACCATAAGCCAAACTGCATACTACATTGAAATGGAATGCTTCTTCTTGGAAATGCCTGTGTTTTCCAAGTTGCTACAAATAAACATATATATTTCTTGAACAAGTGAAACTGCTTTTAAGTAATAAATTGTTTTGTTGTTTGAGTTAGTGAAGTATTTTTACTTTTAATAAATTGTCCATTTACAAATTTATGTCTAACAAGGTGACATTCCCCCTGGATGTACTTAGTGCTCTAACATGCTGCCTACAGGGCATTTTAATGTTCAAATAAATTATATCATTTATGTGGCTAGAAAGTAACTTAGAAAAATAAGCAGGTCCAGAAGATTCACACAGTAGTGTTCAGGAGCAGTAGTTATTTATTTTCTTATGATATATATCTGAGGATAGAACTGTACTACTTCCTTTAGCTACCTTAATACTTTTAAAATATTTTTATTATGTAAAACAATTTTAAAATTTAAATACATTTTGATCATATTCTTCCCTTCCCCCAAGTTCTTTTAGATCCTGTCCCTTTCCCTACCTACCCAGATTCTCAAAAACAAAACAAAAACCACAAACCCCTAATAAAACAACAAAATCCCCCAAACTAAGAAAACAAAATAAAATAAACACTGCAAAATTTAACAAACAAACCAAACTATAACTAAATAAAAGTACCCATACAAAAAACTGTGGACTGCATTATATGCTGGTCAACTACTCCTCAACATGAGGCTTGTTGTCCTAGAGTGGTTGGTATATCCAGTGTTATTCCATTGGGAAAAAAAACTGTTTTTCTCTCTCCCAGAAGGCATGAAGAACAATTTAGTTATTAATCTTTACCCTAGTCGCTAGATATTCATTCATTCATTCATTTAAAAAAGACATAGCAAAATAAAATATAAGATAAAACAAAAACTGCGACATCATATTGGACAAGACAAACCAACAGAAGGAAAAGAACACAAGAGAAGGCATGAGAATCAGAGACCCACTCTTTCATACACTTGGGAGTCCCATAAAAACACTAAACTGGAATCCATAATATAAGCACAGAGGACCTGGTCCAAACTCATACGTGTCCTGTGCATGCTTCAGCACCTGTGAGCTCAAATGAGCTTTGCTCACCTTGATTTAGAGGGCCTTACTTTCATTTCTTTTTTGAATTTTACATTCTTTCTGCTTCCTCTTCTGCAGAGTTCCTCTGAGGAGGAGGGGTTCGATGAGTATATGCCATTTAGAGCTGAATGTTCCAGGTCTCTCCCTTTCTGGGTAATGTCTGGCTGTGTCTCTGTATTTGCTCCCATCTGCTGCAGGAGGAAGCTTCTCTGATGATGGCTGGGCAAGGCACTGCTCTATGATGCTGGCAGAGCATCATTAGGAGTCATTTTATCCCTATTTTTTCCTTTTCTTAGACCAGTATTATTTTGGTTTTACCCTAGGTCACTGGGCTATCTAGTCTCAGGTTTTGGTCACCCAAGAAGTTTTAGGTATGGCTTCCGTCTTGTGAAGTGGTCCTTAGATCAAATCAATTATTGGTTGGTTACTCTAACAAGTTTTGTGTAACAAGTGCCCTGGCATATCTTGCAAGTGTTACACCACTGGAGAGAAAAGGATTGTGGTTGGGTTGGCGTAAATTTTTTTTTTTTGATAGTGTACAGAATACTGTTCCCAAACAAAGACACTGGAACAAAGCGTGAAAGCTCTATGTAGGTACCAGGGTGATATCTCAAATTTCCATATATTGTGTAGGTGTTGTCTTCAGCAATGGACCTTTGCTGTCAGTTTGTGGGAGCAGCCTATAGACTTGGCAACATCCGAAGTTGTTTGGGCATTCCTGTGGGACTCCTTTGGCCAGCAACTCAATCAGATGTAGCCTAGTCTTGGTAGTGGAAGCTTTGCTTAGTGACAAGAGATTGTCTCCATTGTTATTTGTTGATTTCATTTAGATTGTCTTCATGTATGCATACATTTTAGGAAGTTTCTATTGTATTAAGTTCCCATACTATTACTCAGATAGCCCTTAATTTTAGCTGTCTGTCCTCATATTCCCTCCCACAATTCCCCTCCTCCATCCCATTCCATCTCCTATTCCATTCATATCTATATTCAATTTCCCTTTCCTAATGAGATCTATCTGTTTCCTCTAGCTCCTTACTCTATACCTACTCTCTGTGTTTCTATGGATTGTAGCTTGGTTATGATTGACTTAACAACTAATATCCACATATAAGTGAACACATACCATATTTGTGTTTCTGTGTGTGGGATACCTAACTTAGGATTATTTTTCTAGTTCCATCTTTTTGCCTATACATTTCATGATGCCATTTTTTTAACAGCTGAGTAATACTCCATCATATAAATGTACTACATTTTCTTTACCCATTCTTCTTTTTGTTTCCCCCGAACCCACACCCATTCTTCTTTTGAGGAACTTCTAGGTTGCTTCCAGTTTCTGCCCACTGTGAATTGAGCAGCAATCAACATGGCTGAGTGAATGTCTTTGTGATAGGATGAAGTGTCCTTTGGGTGTATGGCCAGGAGTGGTGTAGCTGGATGTTAAGGTAGATAGATTCCCATCTTCCCGAGGAACTGCCTCGCTGTTTCCACAATAATGATGTGAGCTTTTATGTTCATCAGCAATGGAGGAATGCTCCCCTCGCTCTATCCACACCCTCATCTACATGAACTGTCACTTAGGCTATTGATCTTAGCCATTCTGACAAGTGTAAGATGGGATTTCAAAGTAGTTTTGATTTTCATATCCCTGAAGGCAAAGGCTGTCAAACATTTCTTTAAGTGCTTCTCAGCCATTTGAGTTTCCTCTATTGAGAATTCTCCGTTTATCTCTGTACTCCATTTTTAGTGGTGTTATTTGTTTTCTTGATAACTAATTTTTAAAAATTCTCTCTCTTTCCTCCCCCCCTCTGGAAATTAGCCCTCTATCACATGTGTAGTTAGACACACGTAGCAGCTGAAAAACTTTTCTCATTCTGTAGGCTACCATTTTGTTCAAATGACAGTGTCCTTTCCTGTGCAGAAGCATCTCAGTTTCATGATGTCCCATTTATGAACTGTTGATCTTAGGGTCTGTGCTCATGGTGTTCTGTACAGAAAGTCATCTACAGTGACAATGTGCCCAGTGCTATTCTCCACTTTCTTGTCTCTCCCGTTCAGTGTATCTGGTTTTTATGTTGAGGTCTTTGACTCATTTCTACTTGAGTTTTGTGTCTGGTAATGAGTGTGGATCTATTTGTGTTCTTCTATGTGCAGCTATCCAGTTTTACTAGCACCATTTATTGAAGATGCTGCATTTTTGTTCCAGTGTGTATTTCTGACTTTTTAAAAATCAAAACTCATGTGTTCATAGTTATGTAGATCTTCAATTTGATTCCATTGATCAAAAAATCTGCATATATGCCAATACAGTGCTGTTTTATTATTATGGCTCTGTAGTACGACTTAAAGCTGAGACTGGTGACACCTCCAGCAGTTTCTTCTTCTTTTTTTTAAATCTAAAGTTGTTTTGAGCTATCCTACTTTGTGTCTCTCTCTGTGTTGTGTGTGTTACCATAAGAAGGAAGAAGGTGCAAATTGTTTTATCAAGATTCGTGAAGATGTGTGTTGGGATTTTAATGAGGATTGCATTGAATTTGTAGATTGCTTTGGTAGGGTGCACATTTTTACTGTTAATCCTATCAAATCATGAACGTGGGAGATCTTTCCATTTTCTGATATCTTCAACTTTTTTCTTCAATGACCTGAAGATTTCATTATACAAGTCTTTCACTTGCATAGTTAAGAGTTACACCAGGATATTTTATATTATTTGGGTCTCTTGTGAAAGGTGTTGTTTCCTTGATTTCTTTCTCAGACCATTTGCTGTTTGTGTATAGGAAGGCTACTGATTTTTTTTTTTTTGTGAATTAATTTTATATCCAGCAACTTTGCTGCAAGTGTTTATCACCTGTAGGAGTTCCCTGGTGGAATTTTCAGGTCATTTATGTATACTGTCCTATCATCTGCAATTAAAATATTTTGACTTCTTCCATATCAATTTGTATCACCCGATCTCCTCTAATTGTTTTGTTACTCTAGCTAAGATATTAAGTATTATATTGAATAGATATGGAGAGAGTGGACAACTTCATCTGGTCCCTGATTTTAGTGGAATTGCTTTGTTTCTCTTCATTTAAATTGATGCTGGCTATGCGTTTGCTGTATGAACTGCCTTTATTATGTTTTGCTATGACCCTTGTGTCCCTAATCTCCCCAGGACTTTTATAAGGAATGGGTGTTTGTATTTATCAAAAGCTTTTTCTGCTTCTAATGAGATGATCATGTGGTTTTTGTCTTTCAGTTTGTTTATGTGGTAGATTACATCTATTGATTTACATATGTTGAACCATCCCTTCATTTCTGGGATCTCTACTTGATCATGGTAGATGATTCAATATTTTATTGAGTATTTTTTGCATCTATGTTCATAAGGAAAATTAGTCTGAAGATCTATTTCTTTGATGGACCTTTTTTTCCCCTTTTGGTCTTTTGAAACAGGGTTTCTGTGTGTTACCCTGGCTGTTCTGGTTTTCATTATGTACACATGGCTGGCCTCTAACTCAGAGTACTGGAATTCAAGGAGTGGGTTACCACAGTCCATCTCTTTGATGGGTCTTTATGTGGTTTGGGTATCAGGGTAGCTGTGGCCTCATAAAATAAATTGAGCAATGTTTTGTTTGTTTTTATTCTGTGGAATAATTTGCGGAGTATTGGCACTAACTCTTTTTTTTTTTTTAAAGTCTGGTAGAAGCTATGCCTCTCTTGGGCATATACCCAAAAGATGCCCCAACATATAACAAAGACACATGCTCTACTATGTTCATAGCAGCCTTATTTATAATAGCCAGAAGCTGGAAAGAACCCAGATGCCCTTCAACAGAGGAATGGATACAGAAAATCTGGTATATATCTACACAATGGAATACTACTCAACTATCAAAAACAATGAATTTAGAAATTCATAGGCAAATGGATGGGACTGGAAAATATCATCCTGAGTGAGGTAACCCAATCACAGAAAAACACACTTGGTATGCACTCATTGATAAGCGGATATTAGCCCAAATGATCGAATTACCCTAGATGCACAGAACACATGAAACTCAAGAAGGATGACCAAAATGCTAATGCTTTACTCCTCCTTTAAAAGGGGAACAAGAATACCCTTGGCAGGGAATAGGGAGGCAAAGTTTAGAACAGAGGCAGAAGGAACACCCATTCAGAGCCTGTCCCACATGTGGCCCATACATATACAGCCACCAAACTAGACAAGATGGATGAAGCTAAGAAGTGCAGGCTGATAGGAACGGGATGTAGATTTCTCCTGAGAGACACAACCAAAATAAGGCAAATACAGAGGCGAATTCCAGCAGCAAACCACTGAACTGAGAATGGGATCCCCATTGAAGGAATCAGAGAAAGGACTGGAAGAGCTTGAAGGGGCTTGAGACCCCATATGAACAACAATGCCAACCAATCAGAGCTTCCAGGGACTAAGCCACCACCCAAAGACTATACATGGACTGACCCTGGACTCTGACCTCATAGGTAGCAATGAATAGCCTACTAAGGGCACCAATGGAAGGGGAAGTCCTTGGTCCTGCCAAGGCTTGACCTCCAGTGAACAGGATTCTTAGGGGGAGGGCCGCAATGGGGGAAGGATGGGGAGGGGAACACCAATATAGAAGGGGAGGGGTTAGGGGGATGTTGGCCTGGAAACGGGGAAAGGGAATAACACTCGAAATGTAAATAAGAAATACCCAATTTAATAAAGATGGGAAAAAAAAGAAAGTCTGGTAGAATTCTGCACTAAAACTATCTGGCCCTGGTGGGTTTTTTTTTAAAGCCTTAAAATGTATGCTTAAGGATGTTAGTTTTATTGGTTACGTTACTTATTTACATTTCAAAACTTATCCCCCTTCCTGGTTTCCCCTCTGAAAACCCCCTATTCTACCCCCCACTGCTTTGATGAGAGTGTTCCCCTATGTACCCACCTACTCCCACCTCATCACCCTAGAACTCCTCTACACTGGGGCTTCGAATCTTCATAGGAACATGAGATAATGACTGCTTTTGTTTAACTAAGTGTCATAGGTCTATTTAAATTTCTTATCTGATTTTAATTTATGTTTGACAGGAGATATATTAAGAATATTATCCATTTCTTTTAGTTTTGTGGTATACATGTTTTTAAATATGTCCTTAGGATACTTTCGATTTCCTTGTTATCTGTTGTTATGTCTCTCTTCCCATTTCTAATTTTGTGAAGTTTGGATTTTCTCTCACCATTTTTTTTTGTTAATTTGGATAAGAGTATTTTCTTTTGTGTTTGGGTGAAATGTTGTGTTAGGGCTGTTTGGTTTATGATGTCTGTTAACTCTAGCACTTCTCTGTTTAGCTTTGTCTGGCAAGGGTGGCTTATTGGACTCTCTCACTGTCGCTGTCAGTGTGTGAGGGTCAATTGAAGCTCTTGTGTTTGGGCCATAGATATTAATAACATTTGAAGTGTAAATATATAAAATATCAAGAACAATAAACTTATATTTAAAAAAGATGAATCCTGTTTTCGTCTTTATTCTGTTAACCTTTGGTTTTTTTTATTGGGGGATTGAGACCACCAATCAATGATATCAATGATCAATAATTGTTGATTCCTGCTATTTTGTTGCTGTTGTTGTTGTTGTTGTTGTTTTTGGCGGCGGCGGCGGCGGCGGTGGTGTGTATGTGTGTGTGTGTGTGTGTGTGTGTGTGTGTGTGTGTGCTTCCCTTCTTTTAAATTTGCTGGTCTGGAATTATTTATTTTCTCTATTTTCTTGGTTGTAGTTAACCCTTTTAGGTTGCAGTTTAGCTTTTAGCACCATCTGTAAGGTTGAATTTGTGGATAGATATTAATTAAATTTGGTTTTTATCATGGAGTGTCTTATTTTCTACATTTATGGTGATTCAAAGTTTTGTTGGGCATAGTAGTCTGGGTTGGCAACTGTTGTCTCTTAGCATATGCAACGTATCTGTTAAGGCCCTTCTGGCTTTAAGAATCTCCATCGAAAAGTTAGATGTTATTGTAAAATGTCCGCCTTTATATGTTACTTGATCTTTTTCCTTTGTAGCTTTAATATTCTTTCTTTGTTTTGTACACTTAGTGTTTGGTTATTATATGGTGAGGGGACTTTCTTTTTCTGTTCCAATCTATTTGTATTCTGTATGCATTTTTTTTTTACCTTGATAGGCAGCTCTTTCTTTTGGTTAGGAAACTTTTCTTCTATGATTTTGTTGAAAATATTTTCTGTGACTTTGAGTTGGGTTTCTTCTCCTTCCTTTGTTCCTATTTTTCTTAGATTTGGTCTTTTCACAGTATCCAGGATTTTCTGAATGATTTGTGTCAGGAGTTTTTTTTTCAGATATAACATTTTCTTTGATCCATTTTTTTTCTTTCAAGTCCTCAATGCCTGAGATATTCTTCCCTCTGTTGTATTCTGTTGGTGAAGCTTGCCTCTGTGGTTCCTAAGATTTTCATTTTCATATTTCCTTCAGTTTGGCTTGTTTTCCTTCTTTCCTTCCTTCCTTCCTTTCTTCCTTCCTTCCTTCTTCCTTCCTTCCTTCCTTCCTTCCTTCCTTCCTTCCTTCCTTCCTTTGTTTTTTCTTTTCTTTTTCTGATGACACAGGGTTTCTCTGTGTAGCCCTGGCTGTTCTGGACTTGCATTATAGAACAGGCTGGCCTTGAACTCACAGAGATCCACCTGACTCTGTCTCCTGAGTACTGGCACTAAAAGAATGCACTACCATGCCCAGCAGCTTGGGTTTTCTTTATTGATTCTGTTTCTACTTTCAGATCCTGAGTTGTTTTATTTATTTTCCTTCACTGTTTTTCTTTAAGGACCTCTATCGTATTCATATAGACTGCTTTAAGGTCTTTTTTCTTTTGTTTCAACTATATTGGAATACTCAGGGCCTCTGATAGTAAGGTTGCTGGGCTCTAGTGGAGACATATTGTCCTGGCTGTTGTTGATTGTGTTTTTATACTGGCAACTAGGCATCTCAGATTGGAAAGATTGTATTTCTAGGTGCTGATGTCTGTTTTGTTTCTTGCTTTCTGTTTTTTCTCTGGTTATTAGGAGAGTGTGATGGCTTTGTGTTACCTGTAGGAACATCTTCTGAGGTCTTGACATGTGTCGGGACTGGGTGGGTACAGTTCCAGGTAACTTTATTTCTCGGTATCAGAACCTGAGACTTTGGAATGGAGAAGGGCTCTGGCAGTAGATGGGCTTTTCAAGAGGGAGGAAAACAGAGTGTATCACCAGGATATGATTACTTAGATCTCTCATTATGGGATAGAAAGCGAGGAGAGACAACACAGCAGGTCTGCTAAAGAGCTAGGGACGAGACTGGGGAATTGGACGGGGGGAATAGAGTGGGACTTGAAGATCTCTGCTGTTATCCTACTGCTTCACTGGTCAGAGTGGCATGTGGATCCACAGGGAGTGTCTTCTGGATTTGGGGAGTACGATAAAGCAAGGAGTCAGGAAGGGAAGATAGGAGGGTAAGATCTGTGTAGTTACTTGATCTTGTAGTTACTTGGCGAGGAGGCCTCAGCAGGTATTCTGGTGCAGAGGTGGGGATGAGATTGGGATATTGGATTTGGGGGAGCAGAGGGAGAAGAGAAGATCTGGTGTTATCAACCTGCTTCCCTGGTTAGAGTGGTCTGTGCATTCTCAGGGAGTCTGTTCTCAATATTTAATATTAGTGATGGATGATTATTTAGAATATCTTTAAAGGCATGTAAAAACTACATAGCCTACTGTTACATGACATATTCAAGGCAAACTGAGGTTTATTGACTTCTAGAATCTTTTAATCACTAGGTCCTGTTTTTCTGTCACCAGTGTTTTATAGCCGAAATGTCTTGTTATCTGTGGTAAAAATGAAGTCCTATTTGCATGTGTACAATCTGATCTTAAGAAATAACTCCCAATATTGAAGAGGTCTAAGCAGAAAGCAACACAGCTTAACCACGATGCTTTGTCAAAAGAGAGATGTGGTATCTAGCCAGTTCACTGTCATCTAGGGTATTGAATATAGAGAAAAAGATCTTGTCAATAAACTTGTGTAAACTACCTTAATTCTTACCAGGACAGGGTGTTTGCAAATAGAGGGGCAGAAGCTTTTCTTCTTGTATGAGACAATGAGTAGGCTTCCTTCCCCTCCCCTTCTATCATCCCCTTCTCTCTTTCCTTTACTTTCATTTTCCAATCTCCCTTTCCTCTTCCAACTTATTCCCCAAGCATTTTATGCCCTATCATTTGAGAGATACTTCCAAAGGATATTTAGAGGTGTTCAGGGGTGATGACTAGGGTTCATAAGTCCTTATGAACCCCATCTGGAGTGAATAAAAAATATATTTGTGTTCCTTTGATTGTATTACAAAAAAGGCCAAGAAATTCTTCTTATATTTCAGGACTATAAAGATTGTAGGGGTGGCATATGGCATATGTAGGGGTAGAAAATACTTATATAGCAAATAGTTCCGTGCTTAATTCCCAGTACTAAATACAAACAGTAAGCAAGCAAACAAACAAAAACTCATAAAAATTGTATGTCCCAATAAAACGATTTCCCAAGTTTGGATTGCTGAAAACTATATATACTGATATATAGGAGTACAACATAAATGATTTGATACACGTGTGCTTGGAGAATTTATCAAATCAAGCTGAATAATGTATATAATCCCTTGTATCCTTCATTGTGGTGAGAACATTTAAAATATACTAACTGGAAAGTTTTTAATAACACAATCCTTCACTAATTATAGTTGCCATACTGTTCAGGATATTGCCATAACACATCCCTAATATCAGACATATACTTTGTATTGTTTGACTAACATTCCTCCAACTCCACTAATCCCCGAACAAGGAGAGCGTTGATAAAGAAATGGATTTTCTTACTAATACTGCCAACACAAAAACCTAGGAAACACTGTCCTAGGCAATGTGAAGTAGACCAGGGTCTTCTGAAGAGCTTTTAGCTGGACAGTGAGTGATGGCTACAGATGCACGTGTATTTGTTCATCCGAGTAGGATAGGAGGGCCATGTGTAAAGTAGCAGGGAGAAAGTGTCTAGGGAGCTTCCTAAGGCAGGCTTTGCCTGTGTGTGGGTTTAGGTAAAGAGGAAATTGAGTCTATTTTTCAGCTGAGGTCCACAGCTGTCATGAATATTGCAGTAAATACACATTTAATTTTATTTCTGTGGTTCCTGATGTCTGCATATTGGTGGGGATATTGCTTTAGTGGATAGCTCTTTTATTTTGAGTTTCCTCTCGCTTCCCCATACTGATTTAACTGACTATGGTTGTATGTCTTTTTATGCGAGGCAATCTGTTTGCCTATTCATGAGGAAACTTACCTTCCTATTCATTTTCTTGGCCCCTCTCAGCATTTCCCTGCATTCCCGTTTTGCTTTATACTAATAACAATTGATAAAAATGACTGACTATGACACGATCCTGATTATCTGAGTAGTTTTGCACACAAACTGCTTCTTGGTTATACCTATAATTGGGACAGTGGCTGCAGAGTCATTTTTAGATTTAATTGGTTGTTCCTGACTTCCTTTTAAATGGTTTCTTGTGTACAAAAGAGCTACTGAACATAGTCTGGCAAGAATTCTATTTATCTGTTTAAAAGCACAACAACATTCGCAAACCTGCACTGCAAGGAGAAAGTTTGTTAAGGATAAATATGTACACTTTCAACTGGACTCTTAATGTTCTGTCTTCCATGGGAACAAAGAAAGGCAATGTAGGCATGGCAGTGTAATTCAGCGTAATTCAACTGCTTGTTACTTCGTATTTAACCAGATCAAAATCTCACGAATCCAAACTGTTTGTAATATGGACAACACAGCTCCTCCTCTTTTATTTTGATAGCCGCTAATTACTACAGGCAGGAGCTATGGCGTAATTCAATTACTGGCTATAACATCGTGTCATTTAATTAATAATGCATGCCCCATATCTGAGGGAGAAAGAAGAGTGTGAAGGCTTTGGAGACCGATTATAACAAAATATTGTAATTCAGATACATGTGAGGGAAATCCTAAGAACCATTGCCAAGGGTTAGCTCCTGATGTAGCCTACAGGGGATGGAAATAACGGAGTGTGTCCAATTGCTTTGTGGAAAAGCTATTTTTTAGTGATACACAGTAGGATTCATTTTGAGACTGTGATTGATAGTGAGGTTGCCACTTCTGAAACGCACATGTAGTGATAGCAGTAATACTACCATCTCTAATGACAGCAAACATATATGGTACTTACCATAGGCCTGATGATTGTCACAGGACACTAAGGTTTTGAACTTGTCAGTATCCTTCATCCTTTATGTTGAAAGAAATGTACACTATTACCTTTGATTCCCTCAAATGGAGACTTCATTTTATTTTGCTTTTGAGACAAGGTCTTATATAGCCTAGACTGGCTTCAGACTTCCTATATAGTTGAGGATGACCTTGAACTTGAACTGCCCCCATTTATCTCCCTGGAGTTGAGATTGCATGTGTGAATTAGCTCCCAACTTCATAGGGAGCTGGAGACTAAACACAGGGCTTCCTGCATGTTTACAAGCAAGAACTCTATCAACTGAATTACAGCTCTATCGTTAGAATATGGTGCTTCAGACAAGAATTTGATGCAAGTCATATACTTGGGAGGAGAAAAAAATGCTGTCAAAGAATGGGTGAGTAAGACAGGAATGGAAGTAATGGAGTAAGACATTTGCTGGTGTGTGTTCCTGGAGATCACAGAGCAGTTGAGGAGAAGGTGCTGAATCCGTACATGCAATTTATCTCTGTTTCTCACAGGGGTGTGGGAAAGGAGATGCCATTATGTCCACTGACCATCTGAGAGTGCCGGGGCTCTTTACATACAAATAGGATTTGAATCCCATCCAGATATATCTGATGCCCAAGTGTCCTGGCATCTTCAGTTCTCAACTTCCACGTGGATACTCTTCTGGCTCTTTAGGCCTAGCCTAGGGCAAGGCATCTGCTTTTGCTTGTTATCATCTAGTGGATGCTATGCACTGAACTTGAGGTTCAAAGATGTTACTAATGGCCTCCAAATGGACCCTTTGTGCAAAATGCAAGTGCAAAAATGTAAGCGACATCACAATGTGCACAACATGCTTATACAAAGAAAACACAAAAAGAAGACATGTTTGCTTGACAGTGCTGAGGAAATGTTGGGACAAACCATATAAAACCTAATAACACAGAAAGGGAGAAGTAGAGATGGGAACAAAGTGAAAGGAGAGTTTTTAATTGAAAAAAGAGGAAAAATCCACCAAGATGAACTCTCAATCCTAAATATTTATGCTCAAATTCAAGGGCACTTACATTCATAAAAGTAACCTTACTAAAGCTCAAAGCACACATTGCACCCCACACGATAATAGTAGGAGATTTCAACACCCCACTCTCATCAATGGACAGGTCATGGAAACAGAAATTAAACAGAGACATAGAGAAACTAGCAGAAGTTATGAACCAATTGGATTTAAGAGATATTTACAGAACATTCCATGCTAAAACAAATGGATATACCTTCTTCTCAGTACCTCATGGAACCTTCTCCAAAATTCACCATATAAATCACAAAACAGGTCTCAACAGATACAGGAGGATAGAAATGATCCCATGAATCCTATCAGATCACCACGCACAAAGACTGGTTTCAATAACAACAATAATGAGAGAACGCCCACATATACATGGAAGTTGAACAATGCTCTACTCAATGACAACTTGGTCAAGGAAGAAATAAAGAAAGAAATTAAAGACTTCTTAGAATTTAATGAAAATGAGGGTACAACATACCCAAACTTATGGGACACAATGAAAGCTGTGCTAAGAGGAAAACTCATAGCTCTGAGTGCCTGCAAAAAGAAATAGGAGAGAGCATATGTCAGCAGCTTGACAGACACCTAAAAGCTCTAGAACAAAAAGAAATAAATAAACCCAAGAGGAGTAGAAGTCAGGAAATAATCAAACTCAGAGCTGAAGTCAACCAAGTAGAAACAAAAAGGACCATAGAAAAAATCATCAGAACCAAATATTGGTACTTTGAGAAAATCAACAAGATAGATAAACCCATAGCCAGACTAAAGAGAGGACACAGAGAGTGTGTCCAAATTAAGAAAATCAGAAATGAAAAGGGAGACATAACAACAGAATCTGAAGAAATGAAAAAAAATCATCAGATCCTACTACAAAAAACCTATATTCAACAAAACTGGAAAATCTGGGGGAAATGGACAATTTCCTAGACAGATACCAGGTACCGAAGTTAAATCAGGAACAGATAAACCAGTTAAACAACCCCATAACTCCTAAGGAAATAGAAGCAATCATTAAAGGTCTCCCAACCAAAAAGAGCCCAGGTCCAGACGGGTTTAGTGCAGAATTCTATCAGACCTTCATAGAAGACCTCATACCAATATTATCCAAACTATTCCACAAAATTGAAACAGATGGAGCAGTACAAAATTCCTTCTATGAATCCACAATTACTCTTATACCAAAACCTCACAAAGACCAAACAAAGAAAGAGAACTTCAGATCAATTGCCTTATCAATATTGAAGCAAAAATATTCAATAAAATTCTTGCAAACTGAATCCAATAACACATCAAAACAATCATCCATCATGATCAAGTAGGCTTCATCCCAGGGATGCAGGGATTGTTTAATATATGAAAATCCATCAATGTAATCCACTATATAAACAAACTCAAAGATAAGAACCACATGGTCATTTCATTAGATGCTGAGAAAACATTTGACAAAATTCAACACCCCTTCATGATAACAGTCCTGGAAAGATCAGGAATTCAAGGCCCATATCTAAACATAGTAAAAGCAATATACAGCAAACCAGTAGCTAACATCAAACTAAATGGAGAGAAACTTGAAGCAATTCCACTAAAATCAGGGACTAGACAAGGCTGCCCATTCTCTCCCTACTTACTCAATATAGTACTCGAAGTCCTAGCCAGAGCAATCAGACAACAAAAGGAGATCAAAGGGATACAGTTTGGAAGGGAAGAAATCAAAATATCACTATTTGCAGATGATATGTTAGTATACTTAAGTGATCTCAAAAGTTCCACAAGAGAACTACTTAACCTGTTGAACAACTTCAGCAAAGTGTCGGGGTATAAAATTAACTCAAACAAATCAGTAGCCTTCCTCTACTCAAAGGATAAACAGGCTGAGAAAGAAATTAAGGAAATGACACCCTTCACAATAGTCTCAAATTACATAAAATATCTTTGCATGACTTTAACCATGCAAGTGAAAGATCTGTATGACAAGAACTTCAAATCTCTGAAGAAAGAAATTGAGGAAGATCTCAGAAGATGGAAAGATCTTCCATGCTCATGGATTGGCAGGATTAATATAGTAGAGATGGCCATTTTGCTAAAAGCAGTCTACAGATTCAATGCAATCCCCATCAAAATTCCTACTCAATTTTTAAAGAGATAGAAAGAGGAATTTGCAAATTCATTTGGAATAACAAAAAACCAGGATAGTGAAAACTATACTCAACAATAAAAGAACTTCTGGGGGAATCACCACCCCTGACTTCAAGCAGTATTACAGAGGGACAGTGATAAAAACTGTATGGTATTCAGTACAGAGACAGGCAGGTAGATCAGTAGAACAGAATTGAAGACCCAGAAATGAACCACACACTTATAGCCACTTGATCTTTGACAAAGGAGCTAAAACCATCCAATGGAAGAAAGGTAGTATTTTCAACAAATGGTGCTGGTTCAACTGGAGGTCAGCATGTAGAAGAATGCAGATCGATCCATTCTTATTACCATGTACAAAGCTTAAGTCCAAGTGGATCAAGGACCTCCACATCAAACCAGATACACTCAAACTAATAGAAGAAAAAGTGGGGAAGCATCTCAAACACATGGGCACTGGGGAAAATTTCCTGAACAAAACACCAATGGCTTATGCTCTAAGATCAAGAATCAACGAATGGGACCTCATAAAACTGCAAAGCTCTTGTAAAGCAAAAGACACTGTCATTAGGATAAAACAGCAACCAACAGATTGGGAAAAGATCTTTACCAATCCTACAACTGATAGAGGGCTAATATCTAAAATATGCAAAGAACTCAAGAAGTTAGACTCCAGAGAGCCAAATCACCCTATTAAAAATGCAGTACAGAGCTAAACAAAACATTCTCATCTGAGGATTATTGAATGTCCAAAAAGCACCTAAAGAAGTGTTTAGCATCCTTAGTCATCAGGCAAATGCAAATCAAAAACAACCCTGAGATTCCACCTCGCACCAGTCAGAATGGCTAAGATAAAAAACTCAGGTGACAGCAGATGCTGGCGAAGATGTGGAGAAAGAGGAACACTCCTCCATTGTTGGTGGGATTGCAGACTGGTACAACCATTCTGGAAATCAGTCTGGCGGTTCCTCAGAAAATTGGACATTGACCTACCTGAGGACCCAGCTATACCTCTCTTGGGCATATACCCAAAAGATGCCCCAACATATAACAAAGACACATGCTGCACTATGTTCATAGCAGCCCTATTTATAATAGCCAGAAGCTGGAAAGAACCCAGATGCCCTTCAACAGAGGAATGGATTGAAAATGCGGTACATCTACACAATGGAGTACTATTCAGCTATCAAAAACAATGACTTTATGAAATTCATAGGCAAATGGAATGAACTAGAAAATATCATCCTGAGTGAGGTAACCCAATCACAGAAAAACACACTTATGCACTCATTGATAAGTGGATATTAGCCCAAAAGCTCGAATTACGCAAGATGCAATCCACAAACTGCAGGAAGCTCAAGAAGAAGGATAACCAAAATGCAGATGCTCCCACTCCTTCTTAAAAGGGGAAAAATATCCATAGGAGGGGATATGGAAGCAAAGTTTAGAGCAGCGACTCAAGGAATGGCCATTAAGAGCCTGACCCACATGTGGCCCTTATATATATAGCCATCAAAACAAGATAAGATTGATGAAGCTAAAAAATGCTTGCTGAAAGGGACTTGAATATAGATCTCTCCTGAGAGACACATCCAGAGAATGTCCAATACAGAAGTCAATGCTACTAGCAAACCACTGAACTGAGAATAAGAACCCCTTGGAGGGAATTAGAGGAAGTATTGAAAGAGTTGAAGGAGCTTGTAACCCCATCTAAACAACAACGCCCACCAACCAGAGCTTTCAGGGTCTAAACCACTACCGAAAGACTATACATGGACTGACCCAGTGCTCCAACTGCATATGTAGCATAGAATAGCCTTGTTGGGTCACCAGTGGAAGGGGAAGCCCTTGGTCTTGCCAAGGTTGGACCCCTAGTGCAGGGGAATATGGGGGAGGGCAATAAGGGGGATGTATAGGGGGAATACCCGTATGGGGGAGGGGGAGGGGGAGGGGGAGGGGGAGGGGAGGGAATGGGGACTTATGGACAGAACACTGGGAATAAACTTTGAAATGTAAGTAAAGAAATATATAATAAAAAATTATAAAAAGAAACCTAGTTCTTATACATATGGCACATGTATGTGCAGTGTATGTGTGGTGTGCATTTGTTTGTAGGAGGTGGATGTGTACAATTGTGCGTGTATCCACGTGGAAGTTGAGAACTGAAGATGCCAGTACACTTGGGCATCAGATATATCTGGATGGGGTTCAAATCCTATTTGTACATGGAGAGCCCCTGACACTCTCAGATGGTCAGTGGACATAATGGCATCTCTTTTCCCACATCCCTGTGAAAAACAGATAAATTGCATGTGAGGCTGGAAGAAGTTGATGTCACGCATCTTCCTCAGTTGGTTTCATCTAGTATTTTGAGTCAGGGTCTCTCGCTGAACTTGGAGCTCACTCTTATGGGTAGACTGGCTGGCCATCTAGACTGGTGGGATACTCCCATTATTGACTCTCACCCTGGCATTACGGTTCCAGATACACATATCTATGCCAGTGTTCTTTAACGTGGGTAGTAGATATTTGAGCAAGCATTCTTTTTTACTGAGCCATTTCTCTGTCCTACAGAGAAGAGCTTTTAAAATGCTGTGTTTGGGCTGGCAAGATGGCTTAGTGGGTAAAGGTGCTAGCAGTACATGACAGGTGACCCGAGTTCCATTCTTTGATCTCTGCACCCGTGCAGTGGCAGGTACACACTTAAACTTACAAACACTGCTGCTGCTACTGTTCCATAACTATGAATTATGAACACTGAAAATTTAATTTGTGTTCCAAAAGGAAATTTCAAACATATCTTTATAATACAAAGGGTCTAACAAAACTTTCCTGCCCACTGAAGCCTATAGCCCTTTGGTTTTTAGCTGGCCAGCAGCCAGCTTTGAGGTCTATGATGTGAACATTGTGGACAAATTTGTTATAGAAATCTGTGTAAATTAGTTAAAGTTGTTGTATGTCTCCACTTGGTGAATTAACTAGGCTGCTTGGTCATTCTGTCCTCATAGCCTGCTGTTTTGTACAGAGGGAGCACATTCTAAATTTCCTGAAATACAGCTTATGAGATAAACACAACTAAAGCTTTTATAAATACTCATCATTTAGATAAAAAGTGCCCAGAACCCATTTTATAAGAAACATTTTGTTCAGCATTTTTGCCTTCAACCTGGCATAGCTGCTAACTTTTGGTATCGAAAAGGGAAAAGTTGGGCTCTCACTTTAATTGAGAAAAATGATATTCTGCATGGTGACAGGCAGGAAGAATGTTAAGACCTAATTCAATAATTCAAGCTGACTTGTGGGAATCAAAGAAATGCTTTGATGATCCAATTGCCTACCTGAAAGACAGGGATTCTGTCCTCTTCTGTTCTCTCTAGGAAGCTGGCATTATTCATGTGAATAAAATGTGCCTTCTAAAGAGAATGAAAGGCTGTGCTTAGCTTTTGCATGTAACTTTCAGAGGTTTTATTCCATTTTTATTGGTTATTTTATTTATTTACATTTCAAATGTTATTCCCCTTCCAAGTTTCTCCTCTACAATGCCCGATTTCCTCCCCTCTTCCCCCAGAGATTTTTCTTTTTAGTTTCCTCCTTTAGGGTTGAATGCATGACTGCGTTCCTTGGTAGTGCATAGAGTCATGTTTGAGGGACGTCTTTATGCTGATCTGAGGCTTAAATACAGCAGATGAAGTCTTCAGCTCCTTGAAGTCGTCAGGAGCACTGTTGACCGCTGTGATGATGCTGAAAGCAGTGTGTTGACATCTGGGCAATTCTGTAGCTCAAGAGCCTTGCGTATCAAAGATGTGTCACATCATTCCCTAATGCAAATAACTGACTTTGCAAATTATAATCACATTTTTGGGATGGTGGTTTAGTCCCTGGGAGGTCTGGGGGAGGTCTAGTTGGTTGATACTTTTGTTCTTTTTATGCTGTTGCAAACCCATTCAGCTCCTTCAATCCTTTCTCTAACTCCTCCATTGAGGACCCCGTTCTCAATTTCAATGATTGGCTGCGAGCATCCAATTCTGTCTTTGTCAGGCTCTGGCAGAGTCTCTCAGGAGACAGCTATATCAGGCTCCTGTCAGTATGCAGTTCTTGGTATCTGCAATATTCTCTGGGTTTGGTGGCTGTATATGGGCTGGATCCCGAGGTGGGGCAGCCTTTCCTTCAGTCTCTGCTCCACACATTGTCTCCGTATTTCCTCCTGTGAGTATTTTTGTTCGCCCTTCTAAGAAGGACTGAAGCATCTGTACTTTGGTCGTCCTTCTTCTTGAGCTTCATGTGGTCTGTGGATGGTATCTTGGGTAGTCTGAGCTTTTGGGCTAATATCCACTTATCGGTGAGTGCATACCATGGGTGTTCTTTTGTGATTAGGTTGCCTCAATCAGGATATTTTCTAGTTCCATCCATTTGCCTATGAATTTCATAAAGTCATTGTTTTTGATAGCCGAGTAGTACACCATTGTGTAGACGTACCATATTTTCTGTATCAATTCCTCTATTGAAGGACATCTGTATCCTTTCTAGCTTCTGGCTATTATAAATAAGGCTGCTATGAACATAGTGGAGCATTTGTCTTTGTTGTATGTTGCAGCATCTTTTGGAAATATTCTCAGGAGTGGTATAGCTGGGTCCTCAAGTAGCACTATGTCTAATTTTCTGAGAAACCGTCAGACTGATTTCCAGAGTGGTTGTACCAGCTTGCAATCCCACCAGCAATTGAGGAGTGTTCCTCTTTCTTCACATCCTCGCCAGCATCTGCTGTCACCTGAGTTTTTGATCTTAGCCATCTGACTGGTGTGAGGTGGAATCTCAGGGTTGTTTTGATTTGCATTTCCTTTATGACTAAAGATGTTGACCATTTCTTTAGGTGCTTCTCAGCCATTCAATATTCCTCAGTTGAGAATTCTTTGTTTACCTCTATAGCCCATTTTTTGATAGGGTTATTTGATCATCTGGAGACTAACTTATTGAGTTCTTTGTATATGTATGGGATATTAGCCCTGTATCAGATATTTGATTTGTAAAGAGTCTTTTCCCAAGCTGTTAGTTGCTAGTTTGTCCTAATGACAGTGTCCTTTGCCTTACAGAAGCTTTGACATTTTATGAGGTGCCATTTGTCAATTTTTGATCTTAGAGCATAAGCCATTAGTGTTCTGTTTAGGAAATTTTCCTGTGCCCATGTATTAGAGGCTCTTACTCACTTTCTCTTGTACTAGTTTCAGTGTATCTGGTTTTATGTGAAGGTCTTTGATCCAATTGGACTTGAGATTTGTACAAGGCAATAAGAATGGATCGATTTGCATTCTTCTGTATGCTGACCTCCAGGTGAACCAATACCATTTGTTAAAATGTCTTTATTCCATTGGATGGTTTTGAGCCTTTGGTCAAAGATCAATTGACCACAGGTGTGTAGGTTCATTTCTGGGTCTTCAGTTCTATTCCATTGATCTACCTGCCTGTCTCTGTACCAATGCCATACAGTTTTTTTTTTATCACTATTGCACTGAAATACAACTATAGATTAGGGATGTTGATTCCCCCAGAAGTTCTTTTATTGTTGAGAATAATTTTTGCTATACTGGTTTCTTTTTATTCCAAACGAATTTGCAAATTGTTCTTTCTAACTCTATGAAGAATTGAGTTGGAATTTTAATGGAGATTGCATTGAATCTGAAGATTGTTTTGGCAAAATGTCCATTTTTACTATATTAATCCTGCCAAACCATGAGCAGGGGAGATCTTTCCATCTTCTGAGATCTTCCTTAATTTCTTTCTTCAGAGACTTGATGTTATTACTCGCTGGATTAGAGTTACAACAAGTTATTTTATATTATTTGGGACTATTGTGAAGGTTGTCATTTCCTTAGTTCTTTTCTCGGCCTCTTTATCCTTTGAATAGAGTTATTTTTATATTCAGCCACTTTGCTGAAGTTGTTTATCAGGTTTAGGAGTTCTCTGGTAGAATTTTTGGGGCCACTTAAGTAGAATATCATATCATCTGCAAATAGTGATATTTTGATTTCTTTCTTTCTAATTTGTATCTCTTTGACTTCCTTTTGTTGTCTAATTTCTCTGGCTAGGACTTCGAGTACTATATTGAATAAGTAGGGAGAGAGTGGGCAGCCTTGTCTAGTCCCTGATTTTAGTGGAATTGCTTCAAGTTTCTCTCCATTTAGTTTGATGTTAGCTACAGGTTTGTTGTATATTGCTTTTACTATGTTTAGATATGGGCCTTGAATTCCTGATCTTTCCACGATGTTTATCATGAAGGGGTGTTGAATTTTGTCAAATGCTTTCTCAGAATCTAATGAAATTATCACGTGGTTCTTATCTTTGAGTTTGTTTATATAGTGGATTATGTTGGTGGATTTCCATATATTAAACCATCCATGCATCTCTAGGATGAAGCCTACTTGATCATGATGGATGATTGTTTTGATGTGTTCTTGGATTCAGTTTGCAAGAATTTTATTCATTATTTTTGCATCAGTATTGATAAGGGAAATTGGTCTGAAGTTCTCTTTCTTTGTTGGGTTTTTGTGTGGTTCAGAAGAATTCATAGAAGGAATTTTGTACTGCTCGAGCTGTTTAAATTTTGTGGAATAGTTTGGAGAGTATTGGTATTAGGTCTTTGTCTTATTGGATATTTTTTATTTACATTTCACATGTTTCCCCTTTCCTGGTTTCTGTCCATAAACCCCCTATCCCTTCCCCACTTATTTTATGAGGGTGTTTGCCCACCCATCCTCTCACCCCTTCCTCCCTCCCTGCCCTGATATTTCCCTATACTGTGGCGTCGCGCCTTGGCAGGACCAAGGACTTCTCCTCCCATTGATGGCCACCAAGACCATCCTCTGCCACATTTGCTGCTGGAACCATGGGTCTGTCCATGTGTACTCTTTGGATGGTGGTTTAGTCCCTGGGAGCTCTGTTTGATTGGTATTGTTGTTCTTATGGGGTTGCAAACCCCTTCAGCTCCTTCAATCCTTTTTCTAACTCCTCCATTGGGGACCTGGTTCTTAATTCAGTGGTTGGCTGCGAGCATCCAACTCTGTATTTGTCATGCTCTGGCAGAGCTTCTCAGGAGACAGCTATATCAGGCTCCTGTCAGCACACAGTTCGTGGTATCTGCAATATTCTCTGGGTTTGGTGGCTGAATGTGGGCTGGATCCCAAGGTGGCACAGTCTCTGTATGGCCTTTCCTTCAGCCTCTGCTCCAAATTTTGTCTCTGTGTTTCCTTCTGTGAGTATTTTTGTTCCCCCTTCTAAGAATGACTGAAGCGTCTGTACTTTGTTCGTCCTTCTTCTTGAGCTTCATGTGGTCTGTGAATTTTATCTTGGGTAATCTGAGCTTATGGGCTAATATCCACTTATCAAGGAGTGCATACCATGTGTATTCTTTGTGTTTGTGTTACTTCACTCTGTATAATATTTTCTAGTTCCATTCATTTGCCTATGAATTTCAGGAAGTCATTGTTTTTAATAGCTGAGTTGTACTCCATTGTGCAAATGTATCACATTTTCTGTATCTATTCTTCTGTTTAGGGACATTTGGGTTCTTTCCAGCTACTGGCTAATATACATAAGGCTGCTATGAACATCTGGTTATCTCTGGTGTTAGTTGGTCTTGCTGTATCTGACAATGAATTGACCCTCATGTAAGCCCAGGTATTGGAAAGATCCTGTTCCAGACTCCTCCTCAGTTCCTGTGTCCTTTGGGCTCCAGGCCAATCCCTCTGATCAGAAGTGGTGGTTTCATCTGTATTAGCCCTCCTGGGAAACCAGCTCTCTCTTCTGGCAGGATCTGGGTACAGAGAGTTGTGGCACAGGATCATCTCCCATCACAGTTGGAAAGTGGAAGCAATTATTTTCTTTTTAAAAATATTTATTTATTAAATATATGAGTACACTGTCTCTCCCTGCAGACCACCAGAAGAGAGCATTGCATCCCATTACAGATGGTTGTGAGCGATCATGTGGTGGCTGGGAATTGAATTCAGGACCCCTGCTAGAGCAGTCAGTGCTTCTAAGACTTGAACCGTCCCTCCAGCCCCTATATCTCCTTTTTCCCCCTTTTTTCTTTATTAACTTGAGTATTTCTTATTTACATTTTGAATGTTGTTCCCTTTCCCGGTTTCTGGGCCAACATCCCCCTAGCCCCTCTCCCTCCCCTTCTATATGGGTGTTCCCCTCCCCATCCTCCCCCCATTACCACCCTCCCTCCAACAATCACGTTCACTGGGTGTTCAGTCTTAGCAGGACCAAGGGCTTCCCCTTCCACTGGTGCTCTTACTAGGCTATTCATTGCTACCTATGAGGTTGGAGTCCGGGTCAGTCCATGTATAGTCTTTGGGTAGTGGCTTAGTCCCTGGAAGCTCTGGTTGGTTGGCATTGTTGTTCATAGGGGTCTCAAGCCCCTTCAAGCTCTTCCAGTCCTTTCTCTGATTCCTTCCAACGGGTGTCCCGTTCTCAGTTCAGTGGTTTGCTGCTGGCATTCGCCTCTGTATTTGCTGTATTCTGGCTGTGTCTCTCAGGAGAGATCTACATCCGGTTCCTGTCATCCTGCACTTCTTTGCTTCATCCCTCTTATCTAACTGGGTGGCTGTATATGTATGGGCCACATGTGGGGCAGGCTCTGAATGGGTGTTCCTTCTGTCTCTGTTTTTAATCTTTGCCCTCTCTATTCCCTGCCAAGTGGTATTCTTGTTCTCCTTTTTAAAGAAGGAATGAAACATTCGCATTTTGATCATCTGTCTTGAGTTTCATGTATCTGTGCATCTAGGGTAATTCAAGCATTTGGGCTAATATCCACTTATCAATGAGTGCATACCAAGTGTGTTTTTCTGTGATTAGGTTACCTCACTCAGGATGATATTTTCCAGTTCCCTCCATTTGCCTATGAATTTCATAAAGTCGTTTTTGATAGCTGAGTAATATTCCATTGTGTAGATGTACCACATTTTCTGTATCCATTCCTCTGTTGAAGGGCATCTGGGTTCTTTCCAGCTTCAGGCTATTATAAATAAGGCTGCTATGACATAGTGGAGCACGTGTCTTTTTTATATGTTGGGGCATCTTTTGGGTATATACCCAAGAGAGGTATAGCTGGGTCCTCAGGTAGTTCAATGTCCAATTTTCTGAGGAACCTCCAGACTGATTTCCAGAATGGTTTTACCAGTCTGCAATCCCATCAAAAATGGAGGAGTGTTCCTCTTTCTCCACATCCTCGCCAGATTTGCTGTCACCTGAGTTTTTGATCTTAGCCATTCTCACTGGTGTGAGGTGAAATCTCAGGGTTGTTTTGATTTGCATTTCCCTTATGTCTAAAGATGTTGAACATTTCTTTAGGTGTTTCTCAGCCATTTGGCACTCCTCAGCTGTGAATTCTTTGTTTAGCTATGAACCCCATTTTTTAATAGGGTTATTTGTCTCCCTGTGGTCTAACTTCTTGAGTTCTTTGTATATTTTAGATATAAGCCTTCTATCTGTTGTAGGATTAGTACAGACCTTTTCCCAATGTGTTGGTTGCCGTTTTGTCCTAACCACAGTGTCCTTTGCTTTACAGAAGCGTTGCAGTTTTATGAGATCCCATTTGTAGATTCTTGATCTTAGAGCATAAGCCATTGGTGTTTTGTTCAGGAAATTTTCTCCATTGCCCATGTGTTCGAGATGCTTCCCCACTTTTTCTTCTATTAGTTTGAGTGTGTTTGGTTTGATGTGGAGGTCCTTGATCCACTTGGACTTAAGCTTTGCACAGGGTGATACGCATGGATCGATTTGCATTCTTCTACATGTTGACCTCCAGTTGAACCAGCACCATTTGCTGAAAATGCTATCTTTTTTCCATTGGATGGTTTTGGCTCCTTTGTCAAAAATCCGGTGCCCATAGGTGTGTGGGTTCATTTCTGGGTCTTCAATTCTGTTCCATTGGTCTATCTATCTGTCTCTGTACCAATACCATGCAGTTTTTATCACTATTGCTCTGTAATACTGCATAAGGTCAGGGATAGTGATTCTCCCTGAAGTCCTTTTATTGTTGATGATAGTTTTAGCTATCCTGGGTTTTTTGTTATTCCAGATGAATTTCCAAATTGTTCTGTCTAACTCTTTGAAGAAAAGGATTGGTATTTTGATGGGGATTACATTGAATCTGTAGATCGCTTTTGGTAAAATGGCCATTTTTACTATATTAATCTTGCCAATCCATGAGCATGGGAGATCTTTCCATCTTCTCAGGTCTTCTTCAATTTCTTTCTTCAGTGTCTTGAAGTTCTTATTGTACAGATCTTTTACTTGCTTGGTTAAAGTCACACCGAGGTACTTTATATTATTTGGGACTATTATGAAGGGTGTCGTTTCCCTAATTTCTTTCTTGGCTTGTTTCTCTTTTGTGTAGAGGAAGGCAACTGATTTATTTGAGTTAATTTTATACCCAGCCACTTTGCTGAAGTTGTTTATCAGCTTTATTAGTTCTCTGGTGGAACTTTTGGGATCACTTAAATATACTATCATATCATCTGCAAATAGTGATATTTTGACTTCTTCTTTTCCGATCTGTATCCCCTTGACCTCCTTTTATTGTCTGACTGCTCTGGCTAGAACTTCAAGAACTATATTGAATAAGTAGGGAGAGAGTGGGCAGCCTTGTCTAGTCCCTGATTTTAGTGGGATTGTGGAAGCAAATTTTTAAAATTTGAAGCCCTAACTTCATATTAGATTTCATAAAAGTGACAGTTAACAAAATACATTCGCATACTTAAGACATTTGACACATACTTAGCTGAACCAAGCACTTGCTTTTATCTTTAAATTAAAATTGAATAAAATGGAATAAAATCCAACCTCATAGATACAGTAAGAATAGTGTAGGTGTGTAATAACTACATGTGGCCACATACCACCAAATTGGACAGTGTAGCTCTAAGCAGCTTCCCATGCCCACAGGGATGCTGTGATTTCAATTATGCTTCACTACATCTTTCTTTCTTTCTTTCTTTCTTTCTTTCTTTCTTTCTTTCTTTCTTTCTTTCTTTCTTTCTTTCCTTCCTTCCTTCCTTCCTTCCTTCCTTCCTTCCTTCCTTCCTTCCTTTCTTGCTTTCTTGCTTTCTTGCTTTCTTGCTTTCTTTGAATTTGAGGGATTGAACTCCGGCTTGTGAGGCAAGTGCTTTTTACCTGCTGAACTATTTCACTGGCTCAATTTTAGATTGTTTTTATCAGAGTGATGCAAGACAATGGGATTACCAGTGATGGGCACAAGTGGGCTAGCACTAAATCTCCCTGAAGGATTGATTAGCTGAAGGAGTAGGAGAGGCACACAAACCTTGGCTGCCATTTGGGTTAGAGGTACCCAGTAATTGTGCAGGCTCACTTTTTCTCCTCTGGTCTTCCCACTCCCAATACAGAGATCCTAGATAGAGCAGTTCATAGTTCTGAGCCGTGAGATGCTCCCATCATTAAATTGCTCCTGCTAAAACTCCTTGATGAAACATGCAAAGTGAGAGTCACTACAGACAGTGATGATCTTGTCATCCATTAAACTGTACAATAATCTAAGAACAACTCTAAGGGAGGGCAAGACAATTTGGCTACACACCCAGTTCCATGAGACTTGGTCATTTGGGCTAGATTATTGGTGTCAATACCCACATCATAGACATCATAGAGTCTCTCTCCACAGGCATTCCTGTTTTCTCTCTGACTTGATTTTATTCACATCTATAACTACACATTTACTGTGGCTCAAATCTTATTAAATCAAATCTGAAGCAATAAAAGACATCCACAGGAAAGAAAGAGAGCATGGGATCAGACTATGACTGTCAGTCCATGGTCATTCTGTCGTGACTTTTCAACAGAAAGAAACACACGCAAAGTGAAAATATTAAAATAAAAGCAAAAACAAAACTCAAATAGCAAACACTGCCCATTTCTTCAAAAACCAAATCAAAGTTCAAAACCCAAACCGACCAACCAAACCAAAGCAAGAGTCTGGATTCTTCTGTTCCATTGTCTCTCTGAAGGGCATTGTCTTACGGTTTCAATTGCTAATACAAAGCACTAGGACCAAAGAGCGAGTTGACGAGTTTATTTGGCTTACTCTTCCATATCATTGTTCATCATTGGAGGGTGTCAGGACAGGAACTTAAGCAGGGTAGAAATTTGGAGGCAGGAACTGATGCATCAGAAGCCATGGAGGGGATGCTGCTTAATGGCTTGTTTCTCGTTTGCTCAGCCTGCTTACTTATAGAACCCAGGATCACCAGCCCCGAGATAGCAGCACCCACAATGGGCTGGGCCCTTCCCCATAAATCACTAAGAAAATGCCCTACAGGCTTGCCTACATCTGGATCCTGTGGGAGTAGTGTCTTAATTGAGGTTCCGTCTTTTCAGACAACTTGTGTCAGATTGACGTAAGACTAACCAGAACTAGCTATAGAGCCCAGTGTTTACTATATGCAGTATCAAATCTAGGTGGAGTCACATTTAACTAGAAAAACAAACAAAACTTTTTCAGGAAATCAGAAAATAATTTTCATGATCTTATGAACTCTACTTCTCTTTAAAGCATGGTTTCTAAGTTAGAAATGTCAAACTAAAATTTTGAGACATTTTACAAAAAACCAAAAATATCCCCTTATAATATGGACCCAAAATACAATTAATGAAAAGAAATTGCAGCTCATGGAAAAACTGCAGCAGCATACAATGGTAGGGGGAAACAGCATGGATCAATGACTTGCTATAATAGGTAACAAGTCTTATAAATTAACAAAACATATTCTGAAACAGGAAAATGGACAGGGGCTAGGGTTGGCACAGCTGGTAAGGTCCTTGCAATGTGAGCACGAGGACCGAGTCAGAACTCTGGAGTATCCACACACAAAGTTGATTATGGTAGCATTTGCATATAAACTTAGCATTGGGGGCAGAAATGGGAAGATCCCTGGAGCTTGCTGGCTGTACAATCTAGATGAATCAGTCAGCTCCATATTCAGTGAGAGATCATCTACAATAATAAATGGATAGCATTAGAGGAAAACACAGAACCTTCTTACCTTAACATGCATGCGTGTGTACACACAGGTATGCACACACACAAATGTACACATCCATATATATAGCAAAAAATAACGGACAAAGGTATATACAGTCAATTTCTAAAGGCAGGTTGACGACTGATACATACCCACATATGATTAACCCTCAATAATAATAAAGTAAATTCATGCTTACATAATAAAATAAGAAATATAATTTATCAATTGGTAAAGAACACTCATAGCGGTAGGTAGCCAGGATTGATGATGGTTTGTGCAATGGCCTGTCATAATGAACTGACTGTATACACATGAAAATATGCTCATCATATATTTAATGCACAGTGCCATCCTCATTTTGTTAAAAAAAAGGATCTGAGAATGTTTTAACAGTGACCTACCCTGAAGAGTAGAATTAAGGTTTTAAAAATACTATTTTCCCAAGGAAATGGCAGGTATTGTTTAAGAGCCAGACTTTGAGATTGGCAATTGTGGAGTTTCAAATTCTGGCTCTGCTGTGTACTGGCTCCCATCTTTAAGCTTGTTTTTTAATCTTAACTTCTGTGTTCTTACTTTTTGAATTAGGCATAGATGGTGTCTATAGAGTGCATGCTGCCATTGTGAGGTGTGCTCTGTGTGCGTGTGTGTGTGTGTGTGTGTGTGTGTGTGTGTGTGTGTGTGTATCATTCCATTTCAGCAGCCAGCTAACAAATAGCAGGGACTTATACTTTAGCTATCATAACATTCTTCTGCATGCTTTAAATTTTTACCACAGTCATTTTGATTTCTCAGCAAAAATAGATATACAAAGTACTCCCTGTAAGTCTGGAAACGCAGGGAAATAAGGCATCTAAAATGGCTCATTGACATGACACAATAGAAATTAATGTTCCTGAGTTTATGAATAGCCCACCTATTTCCATTTTTCCTGTTTTAAATATAAGGTCAGCTTCATGTAACATAAATTTAACTGCGAAATGAATTATTCAATGGTTCTCGATATGTTCACAATGTTGTATAACCACTACCTGTATCTCATTTCAAAATCTTTCCTTACCCCAGAAAGAGGGTCTGCACCCAGTAAGCAGCTGTTTACCCCTTCCCTCTCGCCAGTGCCCTTCGTAGCCTCTAACCTTCTGTCTCAGTACATTTACCTGGTCAGGTTATTTCAGTTAAATGGAAACTATATTCTTTTGTGTCCCATTTTCACAGTGAAATTCCAAGGTTCATCCTTGCTGTAGTATATATTAGTCTTCATTCTTTTTATGGTTGGATACTATCCCACTGTATTAGACACCACCAATTTCCTTACTAACACATCACATGGACTTCAGGGCACTTTCCAACTTTTGGTGACAGCAACTAGTGCTTTCCTAAGCATGTATGTACATATGCTTTTGAGTATTTAGATTTGGAATTGCTGAGTCATATAACCACTCTATGAGTAACTTTTTGAGGACGTGACAGACTATTTTTCACAGCAGTTAGACCATTTTATACTTCCACTCCCAATGTTGAAGTGTTCTAGCTTCCCCCACACCTCTCCTACACTTGTGCATTTGCATATTTTTCTCCTTATTATTGTCCTAGGGGCACATGAAAGACATACATTGTGTTTATTTTCTCTTAACTTCTTTGAATTCTTCTTTTATTTTTTTTAAAAAATTGATGTGCATGAGTGTTTGACTGAATGTATGTCTGTGCACCACATGGGTGTACTGCCCACAGATGCCAGAAAAGAGCACTGGATCCCTGATGACTCGACCTACAGGTTGTGAGGCACGTGGGGACTGGGAATTGGACCTGAGGCTTCTGGAAGAAAAGTCAGTGCTTTTAACCCCTGAGCCATCACTCTAGCCTGTGTCCTATCCTTTCATTTGCATTTATCTAATGGCTAATGATGTTGGACATTTGATGTACTTTTTGGCTACTTGAATATTTTATTTAGAGAAATACGTATTCAGTTGGGTTGACTTTTGTTGTTGAGTTGAGACTTTTATTATTTCTGTTTTGTTTCTGAGACAGTCTTTTTTTTCTATGTGGAGATATTTAATGATGGAGGAAGAGTAGAGGAGAGGAAAGGCCAGTCATGGGCACATGGAGTGGCGGGGGGTGGGGAAGGGGGCAAGAGCAGCGAAGAACAAAGAGTAAGAGGGGAGTAAGAGCTGAGACAGTCTTAAATATTCCAGGTTAAACTCAAATTTGATACATGGCTGAGGATGACCTTGAACTAAGGAGCTTCTTCCCTTCATGTCCCAAGTGCTGGAATTACAGGTATATGCGATAATGTCCAATTTAAGAAATATACACACACACACACACACACACACACACACACACACACACACACACACAGACACACACACAGGTATGTGTATATATTCTAGATGTATATTTGTCTTTCAAAACAGTTTCTTATCTTTTCTTTGAATACTCAAATTGGATATTCCAGAAGCTTAGCATTCTGTGTTAGAATTTTATTTATTCCCAAATCAGAAGATATACTACAAAGATTGTATGGGGCTCACACAGTCAAAGCTGTATACCATCTGGCTATAGAGAAAGCATTGGCTGAACTGTAATCCCAGAGGATCAGTATAGTTTTTTTTTTTTTTTTTTTTTTTTTATTTTTTTTTTTTTTTATTAACTTGAGTTTTTCTTTTGTACTTTTGGCAAACATCCCCTTCCCCCCCCTTCCTTATGGGTGTTCCCCTCCCCCCTCCCCCATTGCCGCCCTCCCCCGACAGTCTAGTTCACTGGGGGTTCAGTCTTAGCAGGACAGGGCTTCTCCTTCCACTGGTGCTCTTACTAGGATATTCATTGCTACCTATGAGGTCAGAGTCCAGGGTCAGTCCATGTATAGTCTTTAGGTAGTGGCTTAGTCCCTGGAAGCTCTGGTTGCTTGGCATTGTTGTACATGGAGTCTCAGCCCCTTCAAGCACTTCCAGTTCATTCTCTGATTCCTTCAAGGGGGTCCCGTTCTCAGTTCAGTGGTTTGCTGCTGGCATTCGCCTCTGTATTTTGCTGTATTCTGGCTGTGTCTCTCAGGTTCGATCCACATCCGGCTCCTGTCGGTCTGCACTTCTTTGCTTCATCCATCTTGTCTAATTGGGTGGCTCTATATGTATGGGCCACATGTGGTGCAGGCTCTGAATGGGTGTTCCTTCAGTCTCTGTTTTAATCTTTGCCTCTCTCTTCCCTGCCAAGGGTATTCTTGTTCCCCTTTTAAAGAAGGAGTGAAGCCTTCATATTTTGATCATCCGTCTTGAGTTTCATTTGTTCTAGGCCACTAGGGTAATTCAAGCATTTGGGCTAATAGCCACTTATCAGTGAGTGCATACCATGTATGTCTTTCTGTGATTGGGTTAGCTCACTCAGAATGATATTTTCCAGTTCCAACCATTTGCCTACGAATTTCATAAAGTCGTTGTTTTTGATAGCTGAGTAATATTCCATTGTGTAGATGTACCACATTTTCTGTATCCATTCCTCTGTTGAAGGGCATCTGGGTTCTTTCCAGCTTCTGGCTATTATAAATAAGGCTGCAATGAACATAGTGGAGCACGTGTCTTTTTTATATGTTGGGGCATCTTTTGGGTATATGCCCAAGAGAGGTATAGCTGGATCCTCAGGCAGTTCAATGTCCAATTTTCTGAGAAACCTCAGACTGATTTCCAGAATGGTTGTATGCCAGTCTGCAACCCCACCAACAATGGAGGAGTGTTCCTCTTTCTCCGCATCCTCGCCAGCATTTGCTGTCACCTGAGTTTTTGATCTTAGCCATTCTCACTGGTGTGAGGTGAAATCTCAGGGTTGTTTTGATTTGCATTTCCCTGATGACTAAAGATGTTGAACATTTCTTTAGGTGTTTCTCAGCCATTCGGCATTCCTCAGCTGTGAATTCTTTGTTTAGCTCTGAACCCCATTTTTTAATAGGGTTATTTGTCTCCCTGCGGTCTAACTTTTGAGTTCTTTGTATATTTTGGATATAAGGCCTCTATCTGTTGTAGGATTGGTAAAGATCTTTTCCCAATCTGTTGGTTGCCGTTTGTCCTGACCACAGTGTCCTTTGCCTTACAGAAGCTTTGTAGTTTTATGAGATCCCATTTGTCGATTCTTGATCTTAGAGCATAAGCCATTGGTGTTTTGTTCAGGAAATTTTTTCCAGTGCCCATGTGTTCCAGATGCTTCCCTAGTTTTTCTTCTATTAGTTTGAGTGTGTCTGGTTTGATGTGGAGGTCCTTGATCCACTTGGACTTAAGCTTTGTACAGGGTGATAAGCATGGATCGATCTGCATTCTTCTACATGTTGACCTCCAGTTGAACCAGCACCATTTGCTGAAAATGCTATCTTTTTTCCATTGGATGGATTTGGCTCCTTTGTCAAAAATCAAGTGACCATAGGTGTGTGGGTTCATTTCTGGGTCTTCAATTCTATTCCATTGGTCTATCTGTCTGTCTCTGTACCAATACCATGCAGTTTTTATCACAATTGCTCTGTAATACTGCTTGAGTTCAGGATAGCAATTCCCCAGAAGTCCTTTTATTGTTGAGCATAGTTTTTAGCTATCCTGGGTTTTTTTGTTATTCCAGATGAATTTGCAAATTGTTCTGTCTAACTCTTTGAAGAATTGGATTGGTATTTTGATGGGGATTGCATTGAATCTGTAGATCGCTTTTTGGCAGAATGGCCATTTTTACTATATTAATCCTGCCAATCCATGAGCATGGGAGATCTTTCCATCTTCTGAGGTCTTCTTCAATTTCTTTTTCTTCAGAGTCTTGAAGTTCTTGTTGTACAAATCTTTTACTTGCTTGGTTAAAGTCACAATTTTAGGTACTTTTATTATTTGGGTCTATTATGAAGGGTGTCGTTTCCTAATTTCTTTCTCGGCTTGTTTCTCTTTTGTGTAGAGGAAGGCTACTGATTTATTTGAGTTAATTTTATACCCAGCCACTTTGCTGAAGTTGTTTATCAGCTTTAGTAGTTCTCTGGTGGAACTTTTGGGATCACTTAAATATACTATCATATCATCTGCAAATAGTGATATTTTGACTTCTTCTTTTCCGATCTGTATCCCCTTGACCTCCTTTTGTTGTCTGATTGCTCTGGCTAGAACTTCAAGAACTATATTGAATAAGTAGGGAGAGAGTGGGCAGCCTTGTCTAGTCCCTGATTTTAGTGGGATTGCTTCAAGTTTCTCTCCATTTAGTTTAATGTTAGCCACTGGTTTGCTGTATATGGCTTTTACTATGTTTAGGTATGGGCCTTGGATTCCTATTCTTTCCAGGACTTTTATCATGAAGGGGTGTTGAATTTTGTCAAATGCTTTCTCAGCATCTAATGAAATGATCATGTGGTTTTGTTCTTTCAGTTTGTTTATATAATGGATCACGTTGATGGTTTTCGTATATTAAACCATCCCTGCATGCCTGGGATGAAGCCTACTTGATCATGGTGGATGATTGTTTTGATGTGCTCTTGGATTGGTTTGCCAGAATTTTATTGAGTATTTTTTAATGTCGATGTTCATAAAGGGAAATTGGTCTGAAGTTCTCTTTCTTTGTTGGGTCTTTTGTGGTTTAGGTATAAGAGTAATTGTGGCTTTTTTTTATAGAAGGAGTTCGGTAGTGCTCCATCTGTTTCAATTTTGGAATAGTTTGGATAATATTGGTATGAGGTCTTCTATGAAGGTCTGATAGAATTCTGCACTAAACCCGTCTGGACCTGGGCTCTTTTTGGTTGGGGAGACCTTTAATGACTGCTTCTATTTCCTTAGGAGTTATGGGGTTGTTTAACTGGTTTATCTGTTCTGATTTAACGGTACCTGGTATCTGTCTAGGAAATTGTCCATTTCCTGCAGATTTTCAAGTTTTGTTGAGTATAGGCTTTTATAGTAAGATCTGATGATATTTTGAATTTCCTCTGAATCTGTAGTTATGTCTCCCTTTTCATTTCTGATTTTGTTAATTTGGACACACTCTCTGTGTCCTCTCGTTAGTCTGGCTAAGGGTTTATCTATCTTGTTGATTTTCTCAAAGAACCAACTTTTGGTTCTGTTGATTCTTTCTATGGTCCTTTTTGTTTCTACTTGGTTGATTTCGGCTCTGAGTTTGATTATTTCCTGCCTTCTACTCCTCCTGGGTGTATTTGCTTCTTTTTGTTCTAGAGCTTTTAGGTGTGCTGTCAAGCTGCTGACATATGCTCTTTCCTGTTTCTTTCTGCAGGCACTCAGCGCTATGAGTTTTCCTCTTAGCACAGCTTTCATCGTGTCCCATAAGTTTGGGTATGTTGTACCTTCATTTTCATTAAATTCTAAAAAGTTTTTAATTTCTTTCTTTATTTCTTCCTTGACCAGGTTATCATTGAGTAGAGCATTGTTCAATTTCCACGTATATGTGGGCATTCTTCCCTTATTGTTATTGAAGACCAGCTTTAGGCCGTGGTGGTCCGATAGCACGCATGGGATTATTTCTATCTTTCTGTACCTGTTGAGGCCCGTTTTTTGACCAATTATATGGTCAATTTTGGAGAAAGTACCATGAGGAGCTGAGAAGAAGGTATATCCTTTTGCATTAGGGTAGAACGTTCTATAAATATCCGTTAAGTCCATTTGGCTCATGACTTCTCTTAGTCTGTCTACGTCTCTGTTTAATTTCTGTTTCCATGATCTGTCCATTGATGAGAGTGGGGTGTTGAAGTCTCCTACTATTATTGTGTGAGGTGCAATGTGTGTTTTGAGCTTTAGTAAGGTTTCTTTTACGTATGTAGGTGCCCTTGTATTTGGGGCATAGATATTTAGGATTGAGAGTTCATCTTGGTGGATTTTTCCTTTGATAAATATAAAGTGTCCTTCCTTATCTTTTTTGATGACTTTTAGTTGAAAATTGACTTTATTTGATATTAGAATGGCTACTCCAGCTTGCTTCTTCCGACCATTTGCCTGGAAAGTTGTTTTCCAGCCTTTCACTCTGAGGTAGTGTCTGTCTTTGTCTCTGAGGTGTGTTTCCTGTAGGCAGCAGAATGCAGGGTCCTCGTTGCGTATCCAGTTTGTTAATCTATGTCTTTTTATTGGGGAGTTGAGGCCATTGATGTTGAGAGATATTAAGGAATAGTGATTATTTCTTCCTGTTATATTCATACGTGGATGTGTTATGTTTGTGTGCTTTTCTTCTCTTTGTTTTGTTGCCAAAACGATTAGTTTCTTGCCTCTTCTTGGGTATAGCTTGCCTCCTTATGTTGGGCTTTACCATTTATTATCCTTTGTAGTGCTGGATTTGTAGAAAGATATTGTGTAAATTTGGTTTTGTCATGGAATATCTTGGTTTCTCCATCTATGTTAATTGAGAGTTTTGCAGGATACAGTAGCCTGGGCTGGCATTTGTGTTCTCTTAGGGTCTGTATGACATCAGTCCAGGATCTTCTGGCCTTCATAGTTTCTGGCGAAAAGTCTGGTGTGATTCTGATAGGTCTGCCTTTATATGTTACTTGACCTTTTTCCTTACTGCTTTTAATATTCTTTCCTTATTTTAATGCGTTTGGAGTTTTGACTATTATGTGACGGGAGGTGTTTCTTTTCTGGTCCAATCTATTTGGAGTTCTGTAGGCTTCTTGTATGCCTATGGGTATCTCTTTTTTTAGGTTAGGGAAGTTTTCTTCTATGATTTTGTTGAAGATATGTACTGGTCCTTTGAGCTGGGAGTCTTCACTCTCTTCTATACCTATTATCCTTAGGTTTGATCTTCTCATTGAGTCCTGGATTTCCTGTATGTTTTGGACCAGTAGCTTTTTCCGCTTTACATTATCTTTGACAGTTGAGTCAATGATTTCTATGGAATCTTCTGCTCCTGAGATTCTCTCTTCCATCTCTTGTATTCTGTTGGTAAAGCTTGTATCTACAGCTCCTTGTCTCTTCTTTTGGTTTTCTATATCCAGGGTTGTTTCCATGTGTTCTTTCTTGATTGCTTCTATTTCCATTTTTAATTCCTTCCACTGTTTGATTGTGTTTTCCTTTAATTCTTTCAGGGATTTTTGTGTCTCCTCTGTATGGGCTTCTACTTGTTTATTTATGTTTTCCTGGAATTCTTTCATGCATTTTTTGCGATTCCTCTCTGTAGGCTTCTACTTGTTCTCTAAGGGAGTTCATCATGTCTTTCTTGAAGTTCTCCAGCATCATGATCAAATATGATTTTGAATCTAGATCTTGCTTTTCTGGTGTGTTTGGATATTCCATGTTTGTTTTGATGGGAGAATTGGGCTCGATGGTGCCATGTAGTCTTGGTTTCTGTTGCTTGGGTTCCCTGCGCTTGCCTCTCGCCATCAAATTATCTCTAGTGTTACTTTGTTCTGCTATTTCTGACAGTGGCTAAACTGTCCTATAGGCCTGTGTGTCAGGAGTGCTGTAGACCTGTTTCCCCTCTCTTTCAGTCAGTTATGGGGACAGAGTGTTCTGCTTTAGGGCGTGTAGTTTTTTCCTTTCTACAGGTCTTTAGCTGTTCCTGTGGACCTGTGCCTTGAGTTCACCAGGCAGGTCACTTGCAGCAGAAAAGTTGGTCTTACCTGTGGCCCTGAGGCTCAAGATTGCTCATGCGGGGTTCTGCCCACAGGCTCTTGATGTTGACCAGGAAGATCTGGCGCAGCCTCTTCCGGGAGCCTCCGTGCACCAGGGTTCCAGATGGCCTCGGTGTTTTCCTCTGGAATCAGTAATGTGTGCAGAGAGCAGTCTCTTCTGGTTTACTTGGCAGCGTCTGCCTCTCTGAAGGTTTAGCTCTCCTTCCCACGGGATTTGGGTGCAGAGAACTGTTTACCCGGTCTGTTTCCTTCAGGTTCCGGCGGTGTCTCAGGCAGGGCTCCTGCTGCTACTGGGCCCTCCCCCACAGGAACCCAGAGGCCTTGTACAGTTTCCTCTTGGGTCAGGGATGTGGGCAGGGGTGGGCAGTGTTGGTGGTCTCTTCCGCTCTGCAGCCTCAGGAGTGCCCACCCGACCAGGCGGTAAGGTATCTCTCCCACCCAGTATAGTTTTTAAATGCTTAAAGTGATGGCTTCTAATCACACACACCCCCAACAAAGCCTGTAGTGTTGTTCATGTAGTATAAAATACACATTTAACAAAAATTCTGTGTAAGGTAATTATTATTACAGACATTTTGAAGTTAACTTGGAAACCTTATCTATATGAGGTGCTTCATTTTATGATTAAATGGAATGCAAAATGTACTGCTGTAATCATATCCATTATGGATTGTAGATGAACATTTAGGGATGGAGATGGAGAACAGTTTCCACGCTAGGAATCCACAGTCTGAAGTACAGAGCAAGATGGAGAACATGGTCATCCTTCCGTCTGTTGCTATTCTCATTTGCCGCTGCGGAAACACAACATTACCTGTATGAAGTGTCAGTCGATTTATGGTTCAGGGACCGAACCTCGTGGGCTTGAGCCAGCAATTACCTCGGTGATAGCAAAGGCCTGTACATGTTGCAGATTTTATCCTGGAAAGGGTTCAGCTTGACAGAAGAAATGTGCTTAAAAATAATGCATCTATTTTAGAGATTCAGAAACGTGGAGACATTGCTATTCTCTCCTTGGTCTAGGCTTTACTTACACATCAGAAATAGCACAAGGAAAGGGGCGCCTTGCCCTTTTCTTAACAGAATTACCTTTATTATTTTTGGCCCCAGCTCGAACATTTCTCAGGCTCTGACAATCAGATTTAATTTGTGAGCTGATTGCACCATAGTGGAGGAAAATTAAAAGTGGTGACTACATGAACCTTTGGTCTTCTGTGTGAATGGCTGAGGGCCGGATTGGATTCTAATTAAAGGCAGACAGGAATTGCTGAGGTGAAAGTAAACGAGAAATAAGAATCGTCTTTATCACCAGCGGAGCATATTTGTGAGTGCCTGTGCTTCGTAGGGAGTGAGCAAGCAGATGTGCCATGACAGGATCGGCTGTTTTCTATAAAGGATACAAATGGAACATTTTCCTAGCTGTGCAGAGCACACTTCTGTTGCAATTATTCAACTCTGCCATTGTAGTTTGTGAGAAGTCATAGGCAATAGGACATGGCTGTGCTCCAGTAAACCTTATTAGCAAAAATAAGCTACAGCCTTTTTTGTCGCCAAATGGATGTGCGTTTGCTTCAGGTTAATATGATGAATACTAGTGACTTATGATAAAAAAGAAAAGTTTATTGTGGTTCACAGTTCTAGAATTTCAAGTCCAAGACCGAATGACCCCCACTGCTTTGGATCTCCAGTAATGTTGGTATATCATAGCGAGAATGCGTGCAGTCATGCTGTAATCACAATCAAGACAGTGAGGAAAAGACTGTGGGTATACTTAAGGATATCTATCCCCTTCAAGGGAAGTACTCAATGATGTGAGGACTTTCCCCTAGGCCCCACCTTTTCAAGAGCCACAGTATTTCCCAATATTATCATTTTAGGGACCAAAATACTTATGGAACTTTGGGACACACTCAACCAAACCACAGTTCAGTCTGAGTTTTGGCCAGGTTGTCGGACAAAGTTAAAGTTATAGCTCATATGGGATTGATGAACCATGGAGGTGGATGTATATTTTTTGCAAGAGCTAACAGGAAAAAATTTAAAAATTAACTATTATCTATAGGCCCAAAGTAAATGGGTCAATAGTTTTCCCCAAGATAGTATGTGTCCCCTATTCTTATTCTTAGCAAAAAAATTTGGTTCACACGTGGTTCTTTTCTCTCAGTAAATTTGATGTCAATCGTTTATGCTTTTTTTGTCTTGGATTGTTTATTAATGACCTGGGAATATCTTTCTAATAGAAATATACCCATGGTTACATTTAATTTTTTGAGAGGAAGTTGGACTTAATTAGTGAAGTGGTCTTTTAACTTTCTTGTTAACACTAACAGATGTTCAAACAGATGCTGAAATGAGAATTCTGAAACAGTGAGAGGAAACATATTTGGATAAATGGGATGGCTTAGATATACACCTCAAACTTACCCAAAATTGCGTGCTATGTAGATCTGTATTGAAACACCAGTATTTACATACAAAGAAAAAAAGAAAGGTTTGATTATGTAATAAATGTGGATGAAAAATTAATTTGAAAAAAATAATTTGCAAAAAAATTTCTTACCTCACCATGCACTATCTATTCAATAAATATAAGAACATGGGGTTAAAATGAGACATTGTATTAGAAAAACCTATAGAAGAAAATTTGGCTGATTATTTTAAAAACCTGAATAGGAAGCGATTTTCAGCATATAAAAACAAAGGGAAAAAATTCCAAATGGAAACAATTTATAGATTCTTAAGTCTACCTCCACATAGAGCTTATATTTATAACTGTATCTGTAATTGACTTACAAAATTTAAATTGTTTCTGTGAGAGTGAAAGACATTGGAGCACTTAGTCTGAGTGAGTGCAGAGTAAGATGGGATGTCTTCATCAAAGCCTTTCAGAGACTCAGGGGTTTATGTGGAGGAGGAGGAGGAGAAGGAGGAGGAGAAAAGAATGTAAGAAAACAATGTTTTCCAGACATAACAGGACTGACACATATGAACCCACAGAGATGTTGGCAGCCTACACCAGGCCTGTACTAATTCAAACTAGACAGAGTCACAAGACTGAGGGGAGGAAGTGGGCTCTGGCTCCCAGCCCTAACCAAGGTCAGCTATCTCCAGTTGATACCTGCTTGGAAAAGAAAATTTAATTTTCTCCAATGTAGTCTCACTGGGTATATTAACCACACATCAGGGCAGGTCCCATGACAAGGAGTACACACACACACACACACACACACACACACACACACACACACACACACCACATACACACCACACATCCAATGGTATTTTGGTAGATTTTTGGTCTCATTTTGATTTGTTTGACATTTTTAAATTTTCGCTTATTTATATTGACTTTGGTTTTTATGTTTTTTTTCTTGTTTTTATTTTGTCAGGGGGGAACAATCAAAATATATTAAAAAATATACTGTATGAAAAATTAAAAATGTTTAAAAATTGTTTCTGTAACTAAAAACACTATAGCAAAATTTGAATGCCAGTAATATAGAAAAGTAATTTGTCAAGGAAGGGGTAATACACCTATATCTAAAGAACTCACAGGAACTTTAACAAAGAAACAGCCATAAATTTAGCAACAAATAAGAAAGGATACTCAAGAGAAAATTCACAAAGAAGATAAAATAATCTATAGTTGCATAATAAAATATGCACAATATTTTATTTATTATGCATAATAAAATGCATAATAAAATATGACTCATAGTTTCATCTATCAAATTATTGGTAAGTCTAGTTGTTCAGTTCTGGAAATTCCTTAGAAACGTGTGCAAAGGAACTAACTGGAAAGCTAGTCAGACAAACGCAACCCACCATTTGTTTCTAAAATGTTGGAAAACAAAGTCTACTTCATAACACGTGAAAATGAAATCTTTGCATCTTACCTAAAACTTCTGTCACATTTTTTTTTCTGTCACATTTTTAACAGTAGTAGATTTGAGTTCTGTGAAAGAGATAACAGGGCCCACAAAGCCTTAAATATCTGCTATTTCATTCTTTTATTTTCATACAAATTTTCACCTTACTGCTGGCATAATAAATTGGGTTACATAATATAAAAATATTATGATAAATTATTCGTATCCTGCTAAAGTAACATTTCAAATAATGTATAATAATATTGGAAAATACTTAATAGCATGAATTAAATGAAAAGAAAATCTGGAACTCAATCATTGATACTAGATTTCCCAAGAATTATTCTGCTGGGTCATAATAGAATTCACACATTGATGAAAATTTGAGTTAAAAAAGTTATGCAGGGGACTGGGGAGATGGCTCAATAGCAGGGGACTGGGGAGATGGCTCAATAGCAGGGGACTGGGGAAGTGGCTCAATGGCAGGGGACTGGGGAGATGGCTCAATGGCAGGGGACTGGGGAGATGGCTCAATAGGTGAAGCGCCTGTTGTGCAAGCGCATATCTGAATTTGCATCACCAGGATCCACATAAAACATTGAGTGTGGCAGCACACACCTGTAATCCTAGTGCTGGATTCCTGGAGCTTACTGGCCAGCTAGCTAATACGATGACCTCCAAATTCAGTGAGAGACTTTGTCTTCAAAAGTAAGGCAGATTCTGTGAGTTTTCTTGTCATGTCCTTGTCCCCTCTGGCTCCCACAATTCTTCCCCTGGCTCTCCCTAATGTTTGGCTGTGGGTCTCTGCATCTGCTCCCTTCAGTTTCTAGATGAAGCCTCTCTGATTCCAATTGCGATAGGCTCCAGTCTGCATGTAGCAGAGTATCATTAGTGATCATGTCATTGACCACCACCACCTCCTCCTCCTCCTCCTCCTCCTCCTCTTCCTCCTCCTCCTCCTCTTCTCCTCCTCCTCCTCCTTCTCCTCCTCCTCCTCCTCCTCCTCCTCCTTTTTCTTTCTCTACCTATGTTCAGTTCCATCTTAGGTCACTGGGTTATCTGGCCCCTGGTCCTAGGAGCTTGCAGAGACTGAAGCTGCAATCAAGGAGACTGCAGGGGTCTGAGTTAGGTTCTTTGCATGTATTTCATGGTTATTTAGTTTTTTTTATTTTGTGGGACTCCTAACAGTGGGAGTCAGGGCCATCTCTGATTCTTTTGCATGCTTTTGGGACCTCCTTCCTCCTACTGAATTGTCCCCTCTAGCGTTAAGAGGGGAGGTGCCTAGTCTTATTGCAACTTGATATGGTTATGTTTAGTTGATATCCCTCGGAGACCTGTTCTTTTGAAAGGACGTGGAGGAGGAGAGGAGAGGTGTGTGTGTGGGAAATATGGAGGAGTGGAGGGAGAGGAAATTGCAGTCAGGATGGAATATATGAGAGAAGAATGAATAAACTTGAAAAGTAATGAAAATAAGGCAAAGAGTGATTGAGAAAGATACTTGAGGTTGAATTCTACTCACCTCTGTCCTGTACATGTTCATTCATGGATTCATGCATCCAATTCCAAATGCGCACACACAGATACAGACTTGCAATACACTTATAAACACACACACACACACATAAATCCACACACACACACAGAGACACAGACATAGACACACACACATACACACACACAGACATAAATCACACAGACACACAGACACACAGACACACAGACACACAGACACACAGACGCGCGCACACACACATACACACACACAGACATAAATCCACACACACAGACATACAGACACAGATATAGACACACACACACACACACACACACACACACACACACTTACATTATGCAATACTTCTTAGGGCCTTTACTGTACTATTTATTAGTGTGAATGAATCTCAAAGGTGAAGAATATGGCATTTTGTATTCTCACATTTTTTTTGTCCATGGAATCCAGTGGTCCATGTAGCATTAATTTGGAAGCATATACTGATAGAGAACTACCTGTTACTTTAAATATAACTTATGTACACATACATACCAAAGAATGTGATAGGAAATGAGTCAACATGAACTGACTTCTTAGCAACCAATAATAAATAACATTTTGGGTTGTATATTTCAGTATTTTATTGAACTGTTATGATTCATTGAATTCTTAAATAATGTTTATTAGAAATGAATACATAATGATGTTTCCTAAAAGAAGAAACTTGTGGAATTATACTATAACACTTGAGTATATTGGAAATATGTAGAAATGTATATGCAGCAAAATGTTAAGCCATTTATCTAATCTGTCTTCTACCATTCTTTCTCTTTCCATATAGTCACGTATACATATCCATATATCTAGGTACATGCAATTTAAAAACACTTACAACATAGGACAGAGTTCTTCCTTTCTTTCTTTCTTTCTTTCTTTCTTTCTTTTTCTTTCTTTCTTCCTTTCTTTCTTTCTTTCTTTCTCTCTCTCTCTTTCTCTCTTTCTCTCTCTCTCTCTTTCTTTCTTTCTTTCTTTCTTTCTTTCTTTCTTTCTTTCTTTCTTTCTTTCTTTCTTTCTTTCTTTTTATTCTTTATTGAGACATAGTCTCATATAGTCCAGGCTGGCCTCAAATTTGCTGTGTAGCGAGGATGACTTTGAATGCCTATTCCTCTTGTCTTTACCTCCTAAGTACTAGGACTGCATGTGAGTACCACCATACCTGGTTTATCTAGTTTGGGGGATGAAACCCAAGGCTTCATAGATGCTAGGTAAGCCCTTTACTAACTACAACACCCCCAGATCTCTTGTAGTCTATGAAATCCTTCATTGTTTATGAATGCAAGGTTGTACATGTTGATTTTGCACTGGGACCCCCAGATTAAGAAGTTGGGCTTTCTTGGAGGGCCTGACTTGCTCACAGAGGGAATAGAGAATTTGTACAGTCAACTGGGTACTGGTGCTTCTTGAGTTGGAGTTCACTGTCCCTTCTGTTATATGACAACTGTGACTTGACTCTAGCCTTTTAACCTGTGCCTCTTCTTTGCAAAACCATGTCTTTTCTGGCTCTCTGTCAATTTCTTAGCATTTCTGTATAGAAATGTTTGCTGAGGCGAGTTGATTTCTGTTTTCAAAACAAATCAATTGGAAAACTTGCTTACCTGTTGGTTAGACAAACTGCTCTGCTAATTTATGTCAGAATAATTTCCTAGCGGTGGCTGTTGCCTAAGCAGCTATGCATATCCTATTTATTAAACAAGTTTAAAGTATAAGAAAAACTGTTCTGTTTTGCTCCCAAGGTTGGATAATTGGCTCATGCTGTTATCAGGGCCAAGCTGTGAGTTATAACTCCCTTCTTGATGGGATGATATTAATTTTTCTGCAGACATGGAAACATTTGGCTTAACAGTATGATTTTAAAACCAGAGAGAACTGCTTGGACAAATAATGAGTGTAGTGCTCACTGGAGTGGATGGTAGCAGAATCATATTATTTATGTTGGTGCAGAAAGCATTTGATAAAACTTGTTCTGTGAGAGAGATAGAGGTAGAGGTAGAGATAGACAGACAGACAGATAGATAGAGGAATGGATGGATAGATGGATGGATGGATGGATGGATAGATAGATAGATAGATGATAGATAGATAAAAGGGTTCAGTCAAGCATAGATTTCTCCCTTGGCTTCATTTCAGTAATAGAAATTGCGGTTTTATTTGAAAGCAAAGATTTGGACTGAGCTCTTCTGCTTTAAGATCTTTAATAACATTTAACTATAAAGATTATATATATATATATATATATATATATATATATATATATTTGGTAATATGTCCAGTAGTGTTGGGCAAAGTCACACTTGAAATTAGTTCACAGATTCAGTGACCAGAATTCAGAATGGAATGGGACATGCAGGAGACAGGAGAGGGTATGGCAGCAGTAGGAAAGGAGAAAACTTTTATGGATGTTGGAGTGGAATGAATATATTTTGAACGTGGGAAGGAGATGTGTTTCGGAAGTTCAAAGAGTGAACCAAATCCCTTTTACTATGTTGAAGTCCTAACCAGTAAACCTTGTGAGTGTGACCTTATTTGGAAATAGAGTCTTTATAGGTAATGTCAAGTTAAGATGAAGACATATTTGATTAACATGGGCCCTTCTCCAAAGACCAATATACTTATGAGATGAAAGAAATTTAGACACAGACACATGGGAGATTGATTTAATGATGCAGAGAGACTGGTGTCATGATGTACAAACAAGGCAAGGAATGTCAAGGGTTGTTGGCAACCATTAAAAGCTAGAAGAGATGACAGATACTAGAGACTTTTAAGGGAACTGGGCTCTGTTTTGTAACACCTTGACTTCAGACCTCTAGTTTCCAGAATTGTGACGTTCAAGTTTTGATGTTTGTGATATTTTATTACAACAGCCCAAGGAAACTTTATATTGGGGGTCTATATGTTGTAGACTGCAAAAATAAATGAGAGATAAAATATCCATCGCTGGAAAACATGGAGCATCTTCTGAATTAGGTTTGTTTTATCTTTGGTGCCCAGATTTAACGTGGAATAAAAAGAGTAATAAGAAAAAAAAAGAAAAGTAAGAATAATGTGGGCTGTTGAGATGACTCTGCTGGTAAAGGCACTTGCTGGATATGTATGATGATATAAATTCAGTCCTCAGAATCCACTTAAGGTTAGAAAGAGACAACAACCTCTTCAAACTTGTTCTCTGATCTTCACATACATGGCATGGCATGTACACCCATGTATACCGTACATATGTGAAAAAACACACACACACACACACACACACACACCCACACACAGACACGATAATAATGAATGTAAACGTAGGTGGTCTTGTAGGTGAAGGCACCTGCCACCACCAGGCCTGATGACTCAAATTCAGTCTCTAGTACCTACATGGTGGAATGAAAGAGCTAATCCTATAAGTGGTATTTTGACCTCCATCCGGGCACTGTGGCATGTGTGTACTCACACTAAGTAAATAAAAAGATTCAAATGTAAAAAAATATGTATGATTCACTTACACATATATAAAAGTAATTTGATCCATCTATACTCCATGTATTATCATATACTAGCATATATGGGAATGTGTATGTATATGCATTTGCAACCTATCAACTTTTTCACACTGCCTTCAAGAAATATTACAAAATTACAGATGCAGCTTTGAAAGAATTCTGCTTAATTTATAATGCTGTCACTAGCATTAAAAAACCTTTTTATTAATTTGTTGTAAGTTTCATATCATCCCCCTGCCCGCTGGTAACCCCCTTATACCCTTGCAACTTCTCCCCACAAACAAATAAAAACTTATAAAACCAAAACAACACAAAGCATAGGAATCTCATCATGGAAGCTGTAGTGTGTCACAGGGTGTCCTACTGTATACCTGTCTGTCCACACATCTCCATTTGCAAATGTTCATTGCAATGGGTCATTGGTTTGGTTTGAGGTCTTTAGCTTTTGTGACATCACTATTGGATCCTCGCTGGAACTCCTCCTGGTTATCCTGTTGTTGTCCTGTGTCATGGAGATACTGCAGTTTTGGGGCAGGAGGATGGGCTCTTTCATGCACTCCAACAATTCACAGATGATGTAGATTTTGAGATTGGACAACTCAAAGTCTTGAATCTGGGCCTCAGTGGCAGCTGAGCTGATCAGCATGGTGCCTCTCCTTTATCTGCACCCCCAGTGCAAGCTATCTAGCACTGCTCCCGCTAGAACACCCAATGCTGTCGTTGACTGGGTGCAGGATCGGTTCTTCTGCTCTCATGCTCTTGGGGCCAGCTCACTACACCCACGCCTCCAGAGCCACCTTCACTGTCCTGCCCAGTCAAGACACAGGCCCATTCTCTTAAGTGCTGCATCTGGCAGGGGCCTGGGCCAGCTTTCCTGTTTGCTCTCATGACTTCGGGGCCAGCTCTCCAGACTTCTGCAAGTGGCAAGGGGTGAGGGAGGGCATCACTAATACACCCTCTCCACCTCACGGAAGGCAAGTGGCAAGCTCTACTGTGCTGCCCAAGTGAGGATCACGACCCACTCTCCCGAGTGCTGTAGCTGGCAAGAGACAGGGAAAACTCTCCCTCTCTTGTGAGTCAAGGGCTATTCTTTTTGGCTGCTGGAGGCGATAAGGGGCCAGGGAGGGGAAGGGTATCACATCTGCATCTGTGTCACCCCACATCAGACAAGGCAGGACCAGCTCTTCCACATTTAAGCCCTTGGAGCCATCTCACTCTTGATTCTGCCATCAGGGCCAGCTCCACTGTGTTGCCTGTGTGATGCTCAGGGCCTACTTTCCCCATTGCTGCTACTGGTGAGAGGTGGGGTAGCTCTCCAGAGCACCACTGCCAGTGCAGGCCAGGGCCAGTTTTTGAACAGCCCCCGGACATCCATATGGTCCCTGGCAGCTGTCTAGACCAGGAATAAACTTGCCATGAGCATTTTTAATATAATAATGAAATATTCTTTGAAACATCTTTTATATATAGTGAATCTATCATTTGTATTTAACGTTTCCAATCTGTCTGGGTAGATATTTCATAATTTGACTACTTCCACAATGTTAGACATTTAAGTTAAATGGACTTAGTCTTTCCTTTAAAAAGTCTTTATTATTGTTTTAAATTTAATTTTATTATTTTTATATATGTCTGGGTGTTTTGCTGCATGTGTATGTATGTGCACCATGTGTGTGCAGGGCCTGAGGGGGCCAGAAGTGGGCATCAGGTCCCCTGGAACTGCAGTTACAGCTAGTTGTAAGTCACCATGTGGGTGCTGGGAACCAAATCTCAGTCCTCTAGAAGAGCAGCCAGTGCTCTTACCCATGAGCCATTCTCTCTCTAGCCCTGCTTTAGTCCTTCTTATAGCCAAGCTTCAACCAGGTTCCTGATTTTTTTTCTTTTTAAATTCACAAAGTGCCTTAATATTAGAAATAATATCACCCCTCCCAAACTAACAGAAAAACACTTCAACAAACAGTATTTTGAAAAAACTGGCACAACTAATTTAAGAGTGGTGAGTAAGTCATCCAGGAACTCTGGGAAAAGTTACATACTGCCGTTGCATACAAGTTATGCGCAGGCCAAGACTTAGAGCAGGCTGATCTGTCAGGTTGGGAACCTTGGCCTTGATGAATGGGTTGTATGTTCACAATTATTAAAATTCTTTACTTTTTTTTTCTTTTTTCTTTTTTTTTTTTGGCCTGGTAATGAAACTGGAAATGATATAACTCCAAGATAGCTGAGGGAATCCTGGCAGAGATGAGGCACTCCTTGGCACATATCTAGACTGGCCCATCTGCTAAAATTATCATGTCTATGCATGGATGAACAAACAAATGGAAGCAGGCTACTAGATAAGTCTAAACACCAGCTTCTAACTTGTATGTTTACAGTATTTAATGGTATAAAATAGTTAGGATTATGCTAGATGCAAGGGTGAGAGACAACATTTTATTGAAAGGTATGAAACTATATTTTATAAATGTACAACTATATCTTTCATAGTTTGGGAAGGCACTACTATATGACTGGTATTGGCCAAATTCAAATGTAGGTGAAAAGCAGTTCTTTTCAGGCTGACTGGTATTCAAATTGAAGAATAATGATTCTCTTAAATAATCAAATATTAGGCATACATTACTTTTAGTTTCTATTTTATTGTTGTACTCACACCCTTTTGCTTATTATTATGATTATGCTGATTAATTTAAAATATTACTTAATATATGATTATTGGTAAAACATACAGGATTATCTGTTTATCTTGATACACACAGCTTTAGATATAAAGTTTTACAGGAGGTATTTGAATTCAAATATACTGTAATCTTATCTGTGGGAAAACCTTGCAAAGGAAGGTCTAATAAAATTTGCAAAGTGCTGTTTTTTTCCCCACATTTTACTGATACACCTTATGATACCCTATCAGAAGGACATGTCTTACCATTTATTTATCACAACTTGAAAATGTAAATGTACCAAAATGTCTGTAATAGCCAAAACGATCTCTTAAGATGTTTGACAGCATTACTGAAAATAATATCAGTAATTTCTGTTTATCTGGTACTCTGCAGAATAACTCCACAGTCTTTTTCAGTCTAATGGACTGATGGGTAATGTCTTATTGTGTTTCTCTAGCATCTCTGGGAAGATCCCTTAAGGACTTCTTTGTACATGTCCAGATAGTGGAAATCTGAGAAAAACCAGAGCATCTGAGACCCTGGCCTATTGATGTTCCTATAAACCACATGTTTTTTGTTTCTGACATATCTCCCCATGGAAGATTTCCATTGATATTTAGAGGTAACATTTCTGTACACATGTGATTTTTAATTTTTTCCCTACTGGCTTTTTGAAATGTAGGCATTTTACTGTGATCTTTTTATCAGTTCTATTTATTTATGTGTGCATGTGTGTGTGTGTGTGTGTGTGTGTGTGTGTGTGTGTGCATATGCGTGTGTGTGTACGTGCGTGCGGGCACGCGTGTGCGTGTGTGTGTCTCTCTGTGTGTGTGTGTGTGTGTGTGTGTGTGTGTGTGTGTGTGTGTGTGTGTGTGTATGTGTTAGTCTGTGATCTCCTTCTACCATGTGGAACTGGGGAATTGAACTCAGGTCATCAGGCTTAGCAGCAAGCACCTTTACGTGCTGAGTCATCTCATTGGCTCAAAGATATCTTTATCTGTTATAAATACTCAATTAGATCTATGAGTTGCAGATCTGCATTGGTTTGTTCATTTTTGTCACCTTTTGAGCTTACTGAATAAGCTTGACTTTGTTCTCTTAAGATACGATTCCTCTCATGGACGTCAAATAACAATACTGCAGAACTCTTCCCTTCTCTTTTTCTGATCAATCTTGGCTGACCCAGTCAAGCTCTTTTCTATTTTTAGGATTTGTTGGTCATGAAATAGGAGTTCTAACTGATCATTTTCATTTAATTATGCCATCTTTTTTAAAGATGAGAGGGGTCACAGGTCTTCATGTTTTATTACTTCTCAGACAACACTGAAATATCATCTATATATCACCTATTGCCCTACCTTCCGTTGCTTTGACAGACAACATAAAACACCAGCAGTGGGGAAGCATCTGTTTTAAAGCCATATAATAGATGGCACAATTTGAACTCCACAGCAGAGAAGAACTGGAACCCAAACTTACTCAAAGGGTTAGCACTTGCTTGCCTAATGTCCTGCATACTCCAGTGGGACAAATTGCTTCACAAATGATACACATTAAATAAAAATGCTCTAAGATATACAACACCATCCTAGCTTGTTATTCTTCACTACACTAAAAATGTATAGAAAATGTATAGGAAATGTAAGGTTTTGTTCTTTAACCAGCACCTGTCACCTTCCTCCTCCTCCAACCTCACTAATAATTGGTAGTGGGATTGGAATTGTATGAAACAAGTTAGACAAATGCAGCATCTACCTCTATGACTTACATTATAAGAATAGCACTCCACTGCGCTAACCACAGTTCAAGGAAAATAACAGCACATTGAACAATGTCATAAACATGTTTTACCAGCTCTCCCTCCTGCCCTGCTTTCTGTTTTTTTTTAAATCTTTTCAGTGAAATATAATTATATACTATGAAATTCTCCAACCTTATGTGTACAATTCAACGAGTTTTCACAACATTTATACCGTTGTAGCTGGTACTCCAATGTATAAGATTTTCTGTTACTTGAGAAAATTCTGTTTTTACATTTATTCAGTCAGTTCTCTTCACCAGTCACTTACAGCCCTGATTTTCACTACCATAGATGAGTTATGTCTATTCTAGCATTTCATATATACAGCACACTGGGAATCAGATTTTCCCCCACCAAGTGTAAGTGATGCCCTTCCCATGTTGCCTTATTCACTCCTAGCTCATTCCTGTTTATTGCTCGGTAGGGATTCAGTGTATAAACATACCACAATTTGTTTTCCATTCTCTTATTAATGGGCTTCCAGTATATTTGTCCATTTTATCTATTTTGAATAACAATGCCACAAACGTCCTGTACTTGAAAAATTTTGATGACATATGCTTTACCTTTTTAGTCCCAGGGAATGAAATAAATGGATCATGATATAGTTTTAATGTTTAACTCTATTAAGAAGTAACCTTATAGACCACCATTGTTAGATTAATAACACAATTGCTCTGAGTCTCTGTCAATAGGTACAGTTACCTTTAAAATGTAAACTTGTATTTAAATTTAGAATTTTTATTTAAATAAAAAAATTTAACCATTTTAGTGGTTGTGGTTATGTAATGTGAATATCTTTAGCACATTTATTGATTTTAATAACATTCCACTTGTTAGTCTTATTCAATTTTTCTACTCATTTTCGAGGGATGTCTTTAGATATTTTACTTGTAGGAGTTATTTACACATTCTAGATATAATTTAGTTATTTATTTCCTTTTTAATTCCAAGTCTGAGCATGAATATTTGTCTTTCAATGGTATCTTTTGATGAGTGAATGTTTTAAGTTTTTAGGAAACTCTCACATTTTCTTTCTTTTCTTTGAAAGGGTGAATCTGTAATCTAAGAAAAATTTGCCTATCTTTTCTAGTAGCTTTATTGTTAAGCTTTGATATACCCCAATTCATATTGAAATAATATTTTGTTTTATTCAATATTAACAATTATCTTTTAATATAACAATTACACTTATTGAATGTGTGTGTCACATACACACACAAACACACACTAAAATATTCATGTGGAGGTCAGAAGATAAGCTATGGGAGTTTTTTTGTTCATTATACCATGCTGATTGCTATACATTTATGATAATCCTTACAGCCAGGATGTAAGTGTCCAATCTTGGTTTTCATTTTTTGAGAATCTTGTCTCTTCATATTTCAATTGGGGTTTGAACTCAAGTCACAATCTGGGTAACAAGTGCCTTTATCTATTGAGCCATCTTGGTATATTCTACCCCATTTATAAAAGTCTCTCTCTCTCTCTCTCTCTCTCTCTCTCTCTCTCTCTCTCTCTCTCTCTCTCTCTCTCTCTTTCCCTTCTTCTCCCCCTCTCTGTCATGCATACTCATTGGTGTGTGCAAATATGCCCTGCGCTAAGCAAACATAGGAAAGTTCACTTGCATTAAAATTGGGCAGAACTGGCAGGCTAGAAGTTCTGTCTTCTAATACTTAACCTCACTTAGTAAATTATGGAGAACCTTCTCAGATTAGATGTGTTCAATATTCACTTCAGGAATCTAGAATTTTGTTGGTGGAGGAGGATAAGATTATCTGAAAAATAGTTTGGGTTAAATGAAGGTCAAATGTAAAGAAGGTCAGAAATAAAATTGGGTATAAGAAATCATAGAAGTAAAGGGGTTGAGGAATTTAGCTCAGTGGTGACGCTTGCTGTAACCCATAAGGCCCTGGTTTGGTCCCCAGCTCGAAAAAAAGAAAAAAAAAAAATCATAGAAGTGAAACAGATTTACTCTGAGGCAGGAAAGTGAGAAACTCACAAATTTTTGAGATATTAGTTGACATGTGAAGTAAAAAATAAAATAAAAATGAACATTGAGATGTTTATCATGGAAATTTCCATTTTTGAGGTCCTTGAGTGAAGATTGGCATTGATATTTACTTGGTATTTTTCTGAATGTGGAAAAACACTTTTGTGAGTGATTTGAACATTAGCTTCATAGGGTTGCCCTTAACATGCTCAGGTGCAGACAAAGATAGAATGTATAGCTCTATAGAATGCAAATTAGTGATTTTATAATAATTAGATAATGGAGTTTCATTGAAATAAATGTACCTTTTATCTCTAATAGCTGAAAAACATTAATTTCATTGAAGACAAATAATTTCAGTTATTTGTTTTTTATAATTAAAGAATAATAGACCTTCAGTCAGGTCATAATAAGTCTCATGTCATTGTCACTGTTTCACATATTTCATGAACAGCATAATTACTAATGTGCTGTTTTGATGTATTAATCAGTTTGGAATGAACTTCCAAATAGAATAGTGAAAATTAGAAAAACTGCTTTAGCAAATATTTATTATGGTTTCACATAAGGTGAAGCACTGTAAGTTGGCATGCCCAGAAAAGAGAACTCATTTCTTAGATAGTAAACCTGTGAATGCTTCCCACCATATTATTCTTTTCCCTTTGTCCATGCTTTTGCCACTTCTTGTTTCTAAATTGCTCTTAAACTTTACTTCTACAGTGTCCTATGAGGCCTGCTGGTCTTCTTTACAAAGGTCTGAGACATCATGTTTTGGTTTCCTATTAACCCTTGACAATGAATCTAGCACTTAGTTCTATCATTCTATGGAGATTATTGCCAATAGAGTCTCAGGTTCTGAAAAGCTATACATTAGAAAATGAACAGGTAGCCAAGTCCCATGAGGGAGAGAGCTGAACTCTCAGAAGAGTGGACAATCCTGAGATCTTAGAGGAGACACCTACTTCTTCTCACATTCCTTCTCACCCACCTAGTGCCCTCTGTGCCCTCTGGGCACAGGAACCTATGAGCAGTCAGGAGCAGGACCCTTCCAGTTTCTCCTGTGCCTAGAGCCAAACGTCAGTTGCCTGGAGTGCTGACACACCTGAGAGCAGAGGCAAGACCAACTCTTCTGCTCCAAGTGACCTGCCTGGTGGACTCAGGACACACAAAGGCAGAAGTCACCTAGGACAGGACACTTCTAGGATAGAGAGCTGAACTCTCAGAAGTGTAGACAATCCTGAGAACTCAGGGAGATAACACTTCTGCTCATTTCTGGCCCAAAGAAACCTGCCTACTGCCCTCCCTAGATGAGGGGAGGGGCAGGACCTCCCTGGTGTCTGCCTAAAAGCAGAACTGCATGGCATTAGTATGAGACAGTGAATAGATCAGTAGAATAAATTGAAGACCCAGAAATGAACCCCCACACCTATGGTCCTTGATCTTTCAAAGGGAGCTAAAACCCATCAGTGGAAAAGGATAGCATTTTCAACAAATTATTGCTGGTTCAACTGGAAGTCAGTTTTGTGAGAAGAATGCAAATCGACCCCATTCTTATCACGCCTGTACAAACTCAAGTCAAGTGGATCAAGGACCTCCCACATCAAACCAGATACCTCAAAATAATAGAAAAAAAGTGGGAAAGAGCCTTTGAACACACATGTGCCCTGAGGAAAATTTCTAAACAAAACATCAATGACATATGCTCTGATCAAGAATCAACAAATGGGACCTCCCATAAAATTGCCAAAGCTTCTGTGAGGGGCAAAGGACACTGTTATTAGGACAAAATGGCAACCAACAGATTGGGAAAATATCTTTACCAATTCTACAACCAATAGAGGGCTAACATCCAAAATACACAAAGAAATCAAGAAGTTAGACTGCAGAGAGCCAAACCCCTATTATAAAATGGGGTTCAGAGCTAAACAAATAATTCTCAGCTGAGGAATATCGAATGGCTGAGAACCATCTAAAGAAATGTTCAACATCTTTAGTCATAAGGGAAATACAAATCAAAACAATCCTGAGATTCCACCTCACACCAGTCAGAACAGCTAAGATAAAAAACTCAGGTGATAGCAGATGCTCGAGAGGATGTGAAGAAAGAGGAACATTCCTCCATTTTTGGTAGGATTGCAAACTGGTACAACCACTCGGGAAATCACTCTGGCAGTTTCTCAGAAAATTGGACATAGTACTTACTACCTGTGGACCCAGCTATACCACTCCTGGGCATATATCCAAAAGATGCTCCAACATACAACAAAGATACCTGCTCCATTATGTTCATAGCAGCCTTATTTATAATAGCCAGAAGCTGGAAAGAACCCAGATGCCCTTCAACAGAGGAATGGATACAGAAAGTGTGGTATATCTACACAATGGAATACTACTACACTATCAAAAACAATGACTTCATGAAATTCATAGGCAAATGGATGGAACTGGAAAATATCATCCTGAGTGAGGTAGCCCAATCACAGAAAAACACACATGGTATACACTCATTGATAAGTGGATAGTAGTCCAAATGCTTGAATTACCCAAGATACAATCCACAGACCATGTGAGTCACAAGAAGAAGGACAATCAATGTGTGGATGCTTCAGTCCTTCTTAAAAGGGGGGACAAAAATATTCATAGGAGAGGATATAGAGATAACGTTTGGAGCAGATACTGAAGGAATGGCCATTCACAGCCTGCCCCACCTCAGGATACAGTCCATATATATACAGCCACCAAAACTAGATAATATTGATGAAACCAAGAAATGCATGTCGACAGTAGCCTGATATAGCTGTCTCCTGAGAGGCTCTTCCAGAGCATGTAAAATACAGAGGTGAATGCTAGCAGCAAACCATGGAACTGAGAATAGGGTCCCTGTTGGAGGAATTAGAGAAAAGGATTGAAGGAGCTGAAGGGGCTTGTAACTCCATAAGAACAACAATACCTACCAACCAGAGCTCCCAGGGACTAAACCGCTATCTAAAGACTACACATGGACAGACCCATGGCTCCAGCTGCATATGTAGCAGAGGATGGCCTTGTTGGACACCAATGGGAGGAGAAGCCCTTGGTCCTGCCATTGCTGGACCTCACAGTATAGGGAAATGTCAGTGTAGGGAGGCATGAATGGTGGGTGTTTGGGGAGGGGAACACCTTTATAGAATAAGTTGAGGGGGATCAGATAGGGGGCATATGGCAGGGATACTGGGAAAGGGAATAACATTTGAAATGTAAATAGAAAATATCCAATAAAGAAGAAAATGAACAACAATTCCATGAATTCATCTTCTTAGTACAAATTACTATCACAATGTTATGTTCAGCCTTTATACACAGTACAAGAATGTGGAATGACTTTGAATTCAGATGTAGGCTAGCCACTGTCATTTGAACATTAGGGTTTGTTAACTGGGAAGAAGTCAGACATGGTTTGTCACTACACTGACTTAAACACTGTAACTCTGAAAAATCACATGGAAACCAAAATGGGTAACAAAACAGCAAAAAATTGAGACAGATATGAAAGTAGGAAATAGCTTAGATAATCCTCTGAAAGGACACAATATGGCATAATAAACTTTTTTGGATTAAGTAAACAATAATATAAAATTAAAAAATTCCCATTAATAATATGTTAAAGTGGGGATCCTATGATGCTAGTTTAAAGATTTCAAAAACAATATTTTTAAAGATTCTTATTTTCTCCTTAGTACTCAGTAGGTGTTTTTTTTCTTGTAATGTGTCCTTCTGAAAATATTCCTTGTTAATTTTAAACATGTATATAGTATACTCTGCTTATTTTTACTACGTCCTCTTTTATCTCACTTCCTCTCCCATCATTCCCCATCTCCTTACAACTCTTCCCTTTATATTCATTCCTTTTTAAACTTGTTGTGTGACCCACTGATTTTTATCAGCACCTTTTTGTACAGACACCGGTTTGGAAATATCCATTGGAACCTTGTGAGCTCAGTGTTTGTTTCACAACTCTAGGCTGTGACTCACCCTCCACCCTCAATAGGTGCTCTCCTAATCTCTTATTGTATACTTGCTACGTATGGTAATGGTAGGGAGCTGCATATTTTCAAGAGGCAGTATATTGGTCATTAAGTATTTTGGGACCAATGGATTTCAAAGGGAATGCATTTCAGAAAATAGATTCATTTATTCATACTCATGTGTTTACTGCATACCTAGTACTGCACAAAGTGTTGAGCATTGTTAAAACAACTAAATAAATAAAAAAGCAACCAATATTCCTTGTTCCGTATGCAGTGAAGCTAATGGCCAGAATGCAGAGTTAGAGAACCTTACTTAAGTTGATGTTAAGGAAAGGAGACCATTTTGCTCACTATGAACTCAAACTTGCAAACCAAGGAAGGAGGTGAGTGCTTAGGGGTTCTTAAAGTAGGAGGGTGACTGCACTAAGTGGAAGTTAATTTCTGAACTTGACATTTGAGTCTTAGAAGTAACTTTATGGGAGAGACTGGGAGAGAAGGTGTATATGTATAAATTAATAAAATTGGTGAATGGTAGTTAAAGGCAAAGAGATTCAGTTAACATATAATCATAGGGAATGGGCAGAAGACAAAGACAGTTTACAAGGCAAAGGTTTATGACACAGAGTAACAGATAATGCCTGACTCATAAGAGGCTCCTTTAGCTCAGCAGCTCTCAACCTGTGGGCCATGACCCCCCACGTAGCATGTGCTTTACTACTGAGACGCATGCCCAACTCTGAAACATTCTTTTACAAGATCATGTTTTAATGTCAGTGAAGAAAGAAATGCCTTTGGGGGGAGGTTAAGCCCATTTAATGCCATCTTCTGAATATATTACACTGGTGGTCACATTTTCAAGAAAACATTTTCTACATACACTACTCTCTTTTGGGCCCACCATATTGTGGGCCCTATGATTCACTGGTGAAAATGAGAATAATTACGCATAGCAATTAAGATGTAGGAACTTCTTAAAAAAATCACACCGAGTATTTAGAATTTTTCTTAAGCCACAAAGATCATTCATTATTAATCTGATCACGAAACCAAATGTAACTGTGATAATGGGACAGCCCATGACTCTCGTAAAAATCAATTTTTATAAGCTGTTATCTTAGGGACAAATGTGATGACTCAATAAACTTAGTATGCTGGTTTTTCTGGAGTTCTATATATCACTTGCATCATTTTATCTTTTAAGTTCCTACATTTCCTCGTTTAGCTGCTATTATCAAATGAACATGTATCAAAACATTTCAAGCTCTGCACCCCTCAGACATTAGTGGTAAAGGAGTAAAGGTTTTGATTCAAAAGGATTTCTCTGGGACTGGATTGATGGTGCAGATTTTAAGAGAACTTGCTTTTGCAGAAGACCTTGGTTTGATTCCCAGTGTCTGCATGGCAGTTCACAACTCTAGTTACTGGATGCATGTGACACAGGCACACCTGTGAGCAAAAGACTCAGAGATGTAAAATAATCTAAAATAATCTTGAGAAAAATAGATTTTACTCCTTCAATGGGCCTATTATATCCCCCCCCCTTGGATGTGATGTGTTGGTGCAAGCCTTTAATTCCAGTACTTACTTTTGAGGCAGATCAGATGGGTCTAGTCCATCTGGGAATAAATAGTAGTACTCTTTCTCAAAATAACAACATACACTTCCCCTTCTCAAGTATCTAATATCATTAAAATTATTTAATATTAGTGGGGGGGCGGTGAGTTGTGAAAGGTACGGTACCCTGATTCCTGATGGAGACATGTTGAATCCCCAGGGACCCTAAAAGGGAAGACAGGTACATTAGCAGCCTCCCAGATCAGGGTGTCACTAGCTACAGCCCTCACAAACCCCTGTAGAGAGATTTGAGACAGACCAAGTCACATAGAGCAATGCCCCAAGCCCCTCCTCCACAGGTGAGGTTGTGACCACAGGTTACATAGGCCTGAGATAGATCAGTCTTAGAGGACAACACTCCAAACCCCTCCTCCACAAGTAAGGATGTGACCACAGGTCACCTAGGCTCAAGACAGTTGAGTTGTCGAGCCCCGAATATGTAGATGAGATCTGACCCATCCAAAAAATTGTACTTAAGTGTCATGTTCAGGGTGTGCAGGAATTATTTCATTTCTAAGAGCTTCTGTCATAAGAGCTGCAACACTGCCACTTGGGTAAGAGATCTGCTCTCCCAAAATCACCACCAGAAGCTCCACTGCACTCCTGTCCGGCTAGTCTGTCTCCTGCTGGCCAAGCGCTGCTGAACAACACCTGCCCGAGTTCTCCTCCTTTCTCCTGGACCCGCCAACCTAGTCAGATCAGAGATCTCCATGGAAAACCTCCAGCATGGAGGCCCACATGTGTGTATGCCCTCATAGTGTCTGTGCAAGGGATGCTCTATTGAGTCATGGTGCTAATTTGGGGGTTTAGCAGATTATTTTATGAAGTTGGTATTCTCTTTAACCTTTTATGTGGTTTTTGGGGTTCAAACTCAGGTGTCAGGCTTGCATGGCAAACACCTTTACTGACTGAGCTATCTCACTGACTCTCATTGTAGTTAAAAAATATTTATTTTATGTGTTAGAGTGTTGCCTTCTTTGTAATGTATAGGCAACAATATCTCCTACTCCCTAATTATCAACAATCAAAATTATATGGTATGTAGCCATCACTGTGATTAACTTAATCTAGAAAAATTCTCTCAGACCTGCCCAGAAATGTATTTCCATGCTCATTTTAAATCCTATCAAGTTGACAATCAAGTTTAATAATCACAACATATGAGAGAAAACACAAAGTATTTGTCTGAGTCTGACTCACTTTGCTTAGCAATAACTGGCATTTCTATTTGATGTTCTGCAAATGTCATGACTTTATTTTCTGTACGGCTTCATAAAATTCTATTGCATGTGGATGTTGTGTGACTTTTCCTGGGAAGGTCTGAAAAAACGGTTTAAGCATAGGGCATTGATGAAACACCCAAGGAACAATTCCACCTATGCGTAGCTTAATGAGACAGTGAGCTCACTGAAGGTACGTGCAGGAGAATAGATGATGGGTTATTTCCAGTAGTATAGGTAATTAAAAGATGTGTCCCTGAACAGTCCATCATGGCATAAGTGACAACTCCCAAAAGCTGGATTCTTGAACTACCTGGACAATTCACAGGGAGCTCAGCTTATTAGATTCTCATTTCTCCTGCAGTTGCTACTGCTTATATATCTTTCGTAAGGGGCCTTGAAACTTTCAAGAGCTTCTCGAGTCTTCTAAGTTTTACTTACTTCCTGGGTCTTCTATGTTGTATTTACTTCTTCAGTTTCATGAGTCTCTCCTTTTTCCAAGAAAGAGTATTTAAACTTTTAGGAAATAGTTGGATAATAATATGTACTGTGTTTCTTTATTATCTGTCGATAGATACCTAGATTGGTTCTATTTCCTGGCTATTGTGAATGATTCATAAATGAATAGGGCTGTGAAAGTATGTCTGTAGTGTGTTGGCTTGGGCCAGTGGTCTATGCTGAGGGGTCAGACTGTAGCTCTAGTTTTAAGTTTTTGAAAAAGAGTCCCACTGACTTCAGACTGGCTACCAGTTTACCATACACTGGGAATTGAATAATAGTTCCCTCCCCTCCACATCCTTGACAGTATTTATTGCCATTTGTTTCCTAGATGTCAGCCAATGTGGTTGGGGTAAGAGGTATCTGTAGCTGTAATTTCCATTTTTATGAATGGAGGATGTTGAACACTTTTTGATGTACTTACTGGTTGCTTATATTTTTTTCTTTTGAGGAGTGTCTATTCAATTCATTAGTACATTTACTGATTATATAATATGTTTTGCTTTTTAATTTGTACGGGTCTTTACATATTCTAAATGTGAATCCTCTGTCTGATGTGTAGTAGCTGAATAGTTCCCTCATTATTTTATAGGCTCTCTTTATTCTGGGGATTGTTTCTTTTGCTGTGTAAAGGCTTTTAACTTTTTGTAATCCCATTTATCAGTTCATGGGATTATTTCCTGTGGTGTACTTTTCAGAAAATCATTGCTGATGCCTTCATTTTGAAGGATTCCCCCTCAAGCATTTTTGAAGTTTTGGGTCATGTATTAAGGTTTTTGATTTATTTTGAATATTTTTTGTGCAGGGTGATATAGTTTCATTCTTCTACATGTGGGTATCCAGTCTCTGCAATTGCTGAAGATGCTGTTTTTTTCTAGCTTATGATTTTTACAGCTTTGTCAAAATGTAGTTTGTTTGTAACTGTGTCAGTCTACCTCTGGGTTCTCTATTCCACTGTCTACGTGTCTGTGCACAGGTACTATACCAATTTCATTACTATGGCACTGTAACACAATTTACAATCAGGTTGTTGTCATTTCTCTACCTTTACTCTTTCCTGTGAGGAATAATTTGGCTGTTTTGGGTCTTTTGTGCAAATTTTAGCATTGCATTTTTAGAATTTTGTGGAGAATGCCACAGACATTGGTGGAGATTGCATTCCAGTGTAGATATCCTTTAATGCAGTACTTTCCACAGAATTAATCTATCAATCTGCCAATCTATGAGCAGGAGAAGTCTGTCCATCTTTTAGAGTTTTCTTTAATGTCCCTGTTTCTGTGTCTAAGTATAGTTCTTACAGGTATTTTCTGTATTCAAAGAGCAGCATTGTGCTTCATTGTTGAAAACTAAAATTCCAAGCCTTTAGTGAAAATTTAAGCTTGAGTGCAAGGAATGTTTCTGCAGGAATTAGACCTGTTCCTTTTCCCATGACTTTTGTTAGGTGATGCCTTTCACCTCAAAGCCACTACTGCTGAAAAGACACCCTGTTTTGGTAGGAAATCTACGATTCTATCTCTAGAGTATTGTAGGAACAGCCACGTTCCAACATGCTTATAATTTCAGAAGCCACTTGAGTTTAGCCTTAGGTTTAGGGATTGAGTAAGGGGTGGGACTGAATATTGAGAATGTGGCACTTATCTCCTTGAGTGAACGTCAATTCTACTCTTTTTCCCATAGTTTTATTTTGTGAGTATGAAAGAGACTGCAATGTTTCCAAGATGGTCATGAATCACTCTACCTTCCCTATACTCCCTTGAAGGTAGGCTTGAATATCTGATTGGTTATGATCAGTGCACTTGGGTTGTAAGTAATATATGTCCCTCCTACAAGCAATCGAGAATCTGTGCACAGAGAGTTCTGAAGATGTTAGACTAGAGACACCCAGCACTTTCCCATATCCCCAGAGTCTGAAGCAAAGCACTAAGCTCAGTGAGATGAGTATCATAAAAGGCACAGGAGTACAACTTTAAATAGCAGAGAGGTGAAATCAAGAAATAATAATTTTATTTCTTTATTTTACCATGAAATGGTGTTGCATTAACTTTATATAAAGTATACTTAGAATGATTAGTTTCCTAGGCATCCGAAGAAGGCCAGTTCAGTTAATCCTACAGATGATATAAAATATGACCCCTTCCTCTCAAAATCAATATGAGAGAACATATATTAATGCTATTTCATTTAAATGCTTGACATTTGATGAATGGCACATGCTTAGAAATTAGGACTGATCCATATTTTCAAGGCTGAGCAGTTGTTCACCATAGTTTAGGAAGAGAATAAGCAGTGACTATAAAATAACCTTGGCTTTGGCTAACTTATTTTAATATATAATCTCCACTGACTTATTCAATAGAATTTTTCGATCATGAAATTTTAGTTTATGCATATGTACTGGTCACCCTTTTCGCTGACAAGACACCTGTTCAAATAAAGTTAAGGATGGAGGAGTTTATTTTTCTTCACTGTTTGAGGGTATATACTTAGTTCATCATGGCAGGGAAGGAATATAGCAGCCGGAAGATGAGGCAGCTGTTCATATTGTCGCCAGTCAGGAAGGAGGAACAGGAGGGAAGAATGGAAGGAGGGAAACAGGGGAAAGAGAGATGGGCGGATAATTGCTCAGATGATTTTCTTCTTTTTATTTTGTCTTAGATCTCAGTCCATAGGATGGAGATGCCCACATCCAGTGTGGGACATCCATACTCTGTTAACCATTTCTAGAAACTCCTTCATTGACACATTCTGAGGTGTGATTTTAAATCAAGCATAGTTAACAGTCAAGATTAACCACTACAGTCTGTGTAAGCATTTCCAATTTCACTTATAAATGTGATTACTAAAAACAAAACCCCTTAAATGATAGTACAGAGACAGTGTTGGGGCTGGGGAGATGACTTAGTAGGTAAAGTGCACATCACCCAAGCACATGGACCTGAATTTAGATTACCAGCACCCACATAAAGCCATCCACAATGGAATGCATCTGTAATCCTAGCACCGGCGATTGGGATAGGGTTAAAGGGTTGCAGCATTAGGAAGGTTGAGAACCACTGACCTAAGGGAACAGTGACATTAGGATGCAATTACTCTATGTGGTGGATATTAGGTAAACCAATAAGCAGAATCTTTTATTTCTTGGGACAGTACCACTTGCTGCAAAAAAAAACAAAAAAAAAAACAAAACAACAAAAAATAAATAACAACCACAACAAATGTGAGTTTTAAACCATACAAAATATTTTTTCCTCCTCATTTGAACCTTTCTGACCTGAATTATTAGTAAAATCGACCACAGCAGAGAACAAATACAAGAGATATAAAGTCCTAAAAGATAAAAATTTATGCAATGTTATAATTCTTTGTAGAAAGCATCTACCTTGGATTTCGTTCTTTTTTTCTTTTTATTGAAGAGATGGGGTCTCATTATGTTGCCTCTAATGGTTGAGCTGAAGTGATTCTTGTATTTTCTAATAACCTATTTGATTCATAGGCATCAGAAAATTGAGAAGTTATTGTTTTCAGTGTTATAGCAGAATGTCAGTTATGTAACAAGAACCATTTAGTGTAGAATCCAAACTTCTGTTAAAAATTACTACATGAGATAAGTGTATCTTTATAAATTTATATTAAATCTGTTCATCTCATGGAAACTGTCAGATTAATGGTCTCAGAATACTTCTAGTGCAAATCAAACCTCGTTTTTGTTAAGTCTCCGAGACTGATTTCTGCATTAGCTACTTTCCAAACCACCCAGACCCCTCTTTAAGTTGTGTCTTTGACATGAAGGCTAAAGAATTCTCCTCCAAAAGGGTTGTCCATTTTTTGTTGACAAGGCAGAGGAGGCAGATGGACCGTTCATATCAGACAAGTGGTACTGATGGCTCAGGGACAATGAGCTGGAGACATCAGGAATTCTTTTGATAGTGATCAGGGGCATTTATCCAGGTTGTATGTGCCCTGTGTCCAGTTTGTAAACATCTGAATGTTTTCATTCTCTAGTATGTTATTGTACATGGAACCTACTGATCACAAAGTAAATATTTGCTCAATGGAGGGGTACGTTGCAACAGTCCCGATGCTTATCAGCTTTCCATTAACAGTGGCATAACTTTTTTCACCTTTTTTTCTTCATAGCACAACATAATTTTAGTTTCTAGTTTGTTTTCACCAATGAACAACTAGAGTATAATGACAATTTCTAGATTGGTTTTAATGGGAAAATCCATCTCACTAGGACTGGTCAAGAGCTGCCAATATGCACTCATTCTGTAGAGGTCTGTCATGAAGTTGCAGTCAACCTGAACCAGACTCCAGGATGTATAAACCCCCATTATCCAAGTGACTGGACACAAAAGTATTACTGAAACAGGACACAGTGTACAGCACCACAGGTGAAAGAATTACTTCTTTTTTGTCTACATGAATATTATATTAGTTATTTTTTGTTGCTGTGATAAAATACCCTGATACAAACCAACTTAAGGGATATAGGATTTATGCTGGCTTATGCTTCTCGAGGGAAAGAGTCCAGAATCACACCAGTGAAAGCATGGTAATAGGAAGAACGGAGGAAAAGGCACAATGCTGCCTGATCACATTTTCATCCACACACTAGAAGCAGTGAGAGGGAACAAAGAGTAGGATGAGGCTATACAGTGACACAAACTTCTAGCAAAGCTGCACCTCCCAAAGGTTCTGTAACCTTCCCAAACAGCATTAATACCTGTGGTGCAGGCATTCAAATGCATCAGCCCATGGGGTCACATTTCTCATTCAAACCACTAGAAGTGTAGTAGAAACTGTCAGACACATGTATGGCCCTCAAGGACCCTGTTAGGAATTTTAGTTTTGTGATGAACCATATGAAATATACAATTGTGAAGCCTGCCTCTTCTTTAATAAGGAGTTCTATGAAGAATTTGCACATTCATGAGAGAGGTGCTGCCATTGCTGTGTTCACATAGTCGAATGGTATTTGTTGATGGCACCTTCTAGATATCACAGTTAGCATCTGTGATGGTTTGTATATGCTTGGCCCATGACATGAGGCCCTGTTGGGTAGGTGCGGCTTTGTTGGAGTAGGTGTGTCACTGCGGGTGTGGGTTTTAAGACCCTCATCCTTACTGCCTGGAAGTGAGTAGTCTGCTAGTAGCCATCAGATGAAGATGTAGAACTCTCAGCTCCTCCTGCATCATGCCTGGATGCTGCCATGTTCCTGCCTTGATGATAATGGACTAAACTTCTGAACCTGTAAGCCAGCTCCTATTAAATGTTGTCCTTATAAGAGTTGCCTTGGTCATGGTGTCTCTTCATAGCAGTAAAACCCTAAGAGCATCTAAGCTTTATAGTCTGGAGTCCATTATCCTGGAAAATTTTTGGTGCAATTAATTTTGCTACTAGGGTTATCTCCAACAAGCCCCACATGTGTGATGCTTGCACATTTAGGATTTTAATGAATTCTTAAAATAGAGAAGGTAATTACTAGAGAAAACACAACCGTAAACTAGTATTTAGCAGGATAATAAAATATGACTAGATTTGTTACCACTTGAAACACTCAGAGAAACTTCCCTTTGTTAAGTGAAATTTTTTTAGACTTTCAACATGAATGATTTGTTCTCTTCCATGGCCTTAGGAGTTACCAGTTTGTGTACCAGAAGTACAAAACATCTATGAAGGCAGACCAGCACTTTTGGAATGAAAGGAGAAGATTATTTGCCTAACTCCAGGTAAAGGACTATATCAGTTCAAAGTTGTTCTGGTGCTACAAGGTCCCTTCTATGTTCCATGTATCCATAGCAATACTGAGGTCTCAGGAAGTTCGCACCCCAGTGCTCCAGCCCCTCTGTGCAGGAATGTTCTTCTGGCAGTAGAAATACTGACTTCAGAGGTGCAAAAAATAAAGGATCACTAGACTGTGTCTAAGAATGGGAGAACCCTCTCTAGCAGGGCTTTAAACAAAAGAAAAAAGGAAATCCTCCTAGACCTCTCCATGAGCTTGATCGAGCATTGCAAAAATACAGTCAAAGATGGGTGCTCTGGAATTCCCACAGCAAGGGAATCCTTGCACATCTTAACTTGATTTCTCATGCTTCCCCCACTTGTATTGGTATTGGTATGACTGCTCTAAATTCTCAAAGCTTCCCCCCCAGACATTTGCTGAGAATTTCTTATGCACAAATTGCATTATCAGAATATGTATATATACATACAAGTAATTGAACAAGGAAGGGGGCATGAGAACTCAGCAATGGACACACAAATCTCACTCCCAGGCCCTTCCCTTTATACCAGTGCATAACAGATGCTCTTGTTCTTTTTCTTAGATCTGGACAAACTGCCAAATGAATGCACCATTCACTTTCCACTGCAGTGGAGCTCATACATCACCACACAGATGTTCAACGTTGGATCTGCATCTAAGACAGCTTCCTGGATACACACTGATTCTCAAGGTAGTTGCTTACTGAGCTGGTGGAAAGGGAAGTCTTTGAGACTTGGATATATAAAATTCAGGGCTTCTAATTCTTCTGGTCAAATAATGTGATGTTAAAACTTCACCTAAGATAATCACCCCCTCACCCCCCAAAAGAAGTGCAAACTAGTCAGACTAGAAAGGGCTGCACCTCACCCTGCTGCTGATGTTAATTTTTTATAGTGTTCTTCATATGAAGATCTGACAGTTCAGGGACTGAAGAACCCACAGATAAATTGCTACTATTGTCTTATTTTTAATTTTTAGAAGAATCTCCCTATTGATTTCCTAAGTGGCTAGACTAATTTACATTTCCTCTAACAGTGAGAAAGCTTATGTTTCTTTTACCTTATAACCTTGCCAGAATTTTTCCCTTTTTTTTCATTTATATCCATTGTGACTAGAGTGAGATAGAATTTCAGTATACTTTTAATTGACATTTCACTGATAGCTAAGGATGCTGAATATTTTTTCCATAGGCAATTTGTACATTTTCTTGTGGGAATTTTTTGTCCAATTAATTTTTCTTTCTGTTAATTGGATGATTTGTGTGTGTCTGTGTATGTTTATTTTTCAATCTTTTTATATATAACAGAGATCAATCACTTGTCAGATATAGACTGTGTCTTCAATCTGCTGAGTGTTTCTTTTGCACAACATTTGTCAATTTTTTTTGTTATTGCTGATTATTTTTGAGATAGGGCCTCACTATGTATCCCCAGCTGGCCTTAAACTCCCAGAGACCCACCCACTTCTTTCTCTTTAATTCTGGGATAATTCTGGGATTAAAGGTGTCCCATCATATACTCAAAAGATGCCCCAACATATAAAAAAGACACGTGCTCCACTATGTTCATAGCAGCCTTATTTATAATAGCCAGAAGCTGGAAAGAACCCAGATGCCCTTCAACAGAGGAATGGATACAGAAAATGTGGTACATCTACACAATGGAATATTATTCAGCTATCAAAAACAATGACTTTATGAAATTCGTAGGCAAATGGTTGGAACTGGAAAATATCATCCTGAGTGAGGTAACCCAATCACAGAAAGACATACATCGTATGCACTCATTGATAAGCGGCTATTAGCCCAAATGCTGAATTACCCTAGATGCCTAGAACAAATGAAACTCAAGACGGATGATCAAAATGTGAATGCTTTCACTCCTTCCTTTAAAAGGGGAACAAGAATACCCTTGGCAGGGAAGAGAGAGGCAAAGATTAAACAGAGACTGAAGGAACACCCATTCAGAGCCTGCCCCATGTGGCCCATATATATACAGCCACCCAATTAGACAAGATGGATGAAGAAAGAAGTGCAGAAGTGTGGGATCGCTCCTGAGACACAGCCAGAATACAGCAAATACAGAGGCCAATGCCAGCAGCAAACCACTGAACTGAGAATAGGACCCCCGTTGAAGGAATCAGAGAAAGAACTGGAAGAGCTTGAAGGGGCTCGAGACACAATATGAACAACAATGCCAACCAACCAGAGCTTCCAGGGACTAAGCCACTACCTAAAGACTATACATGGACTGACCCTGGACTCTGACCTCATAGGTAGCAATGAATATCCTAGTAAGATCACCAGTGGAAGGGGAAGCCCATGGTCCTGCTAAGACTGAACCCCCAGCAGTGAACTAGACTGTCGGGGGAGGAAGGTAATGGGGAGGGTGGGGAGGGGGAACACCCATAAGGAAGGGGGGGGGAAGGATGTTGTCTGAAAGGGAAAGGGAATAACACTGAAATGTAAATAAAATACTCAAGTTAATAAAAAAAGAATAAAATGATTGTGTAATGATAATGAGGTCAGCAGCATAGCTGCAGAGAAGTTCACAAAATGGCTATTCTTAAGAGCCTCCAGTTCTAGTGCTTTTTCTGCCATTAGCTTACTAGGCTGGGAAGGAAGGGGGAGGAATTCTCTACCACATGTTTCCTTACTATGTCCTTCTCAACACCCAACTGAACTATTCAATAAAAAAAAATCCAAACAGCAAAAAAAAAAAAAAAAAAAAAAAAAAAGCGTCCCATGCCCTGCCTTCTCCTCAAATCTTGCAATTATTTCAGAGTTATTTGGGTTCTTGCCCATGTTTCTATCTTGAAGTGTTTTTCCCTAGCTGTTTAAAAGTTGCAGGTTTTAGATTCATTTTAGGGTGAGGGAGAGGACTCAAGCTTTGTTATTTTATGCATGGATATCTGGGTTTCCTAGCAAACATTCATTGATGAGGCTATCATTTTTCTAATATACATTTTGGCATCTTTACAGATGATTTTCTCACAAAGACATAGACATACAAGAAAAATATTGAACTTCCTTAGTCAATAGGAAATGCAGATCTAAATTATATCAAGATTCTATCTAAACCCAGCCAGAATGGCAGTCATTAAGAAAATGAAAATAGCAAATGCTGGTGATGATGCAAGACAAAAGGAACCCTTATGTGCTGCTTGTAGGAATATGAGGTAGTTGGGCATACTACAGTATGCTACTTCGGGACATATGCCCTAAGTGTTCAAATTCAGCATTTTATAGAGATACATGCTTGCCTATGTTTATTGTGTCATTATACACAATTATAGTCAAGCTAAGAAATCAAGGTATACCCATCAACAGATGAATGTGTAAAAAATGTACTATAAGCCAAGCACTAGGGGTGTGGAGGAAGTCCCAAATGAATGCCTATTGTTTGACATGAGCAGAGCCATGTCATGGCAAAGACCTTAATACTTCAGATCCATGGGAATGCAAAGCCTTCCCCATGGCTTAGTGAAATGGAAGCTCTCCTAGTCTGAATACAAATGATGACTGTATTCAGAAAGCACTGACTTCCTTCTCCAGGAAATTTACAGAATGCTACCCTATAGGTATAGCCACCTGAGAAAAGATAACCCCACTTCCATGTGCTGTAATAATAAATGGTCTGATTCTCCTGGTTTTGTAATAAGTGCCCTCCATTTGTAGAGTATAATTTTCTCTACCACGCTTTGTATTCCTGGATGGTCACATATGTGCACCCGCCCACAAGCTATCTCAGTTCTGTGAATAGAAAACACACACATACTCCAGTTTTTCTTAAAATACATTAGATAACTCAATGACTGGACACTCTTAAATCTTTCCCTTACCTGAGACAATTTTCCAGAAAACTCACATTGCTGGTTGGCTTTTTCTCCTCCACTCTTTGTCATCCTCTTCACCTCTCCCAATCCTCCCAATTCTCTTTCTGCATCCTATGGGGCAACTCTCAGTATCCCACCCTGTGTTCAGCCATTGGCTACTGGTGTCTTTGTTCATAGTCCAAAATCCAATTTGGGGCAAGGACCTTCAGCATCAGTAAACACAGATTCCCAATCAAAGTATCTGAAACACCTCTATATATTGCACCTTTTCTGTCCAATTAAAAAATCTCTCTCAGACATAAATTGAGCAGAACAATAACCATCATGTAAAGTATGATATATAATTAACATCTAGTTCATATTTGTCAATTAGATAAGGTACTCTACCATCATTCCTAACTTAAAGAGTTATAATTCTATACCAGAATTATGTTTTGAATGTAGCTTGTAACATCATCTGAAAACCATATTTTGAATTTTATATCATATATTTAATGTTAAATAACTTAAGTTTGCTTATGTGACTATAGTCTTCAACCCCATCAGAAGTCTGAGAGTGAATTCAATACTATCTGAATATAGGAAGCATGAAATATAATTTCTTAAACTTAAAAATATTGTAGAAACATTTGACTGCCTGGATAGCCCCCTAATTTCTCATAATGTTGGAGCATATGTCTTCAGACTTCTGGCCCAGAACCATTTGGCAGACCTTATGTGAAGTAGGAAATAATAAGGACTAACTTATACTGTCTTGGCAGAGCTTAGCAGTCAACTATTCCACATCAGTTTGTTCTTTTTGGATAGTATTTTGTATGTAAGTGAAATAGGCACTTTTTGTCCTGTGGTTACCTTGCCAAGATAAGCAACCTCGCCTGGAGATGAAGATGCTCAATTCTTCTTTGATGGAGAATGGGGAAGCTGTCAGGAACAGACATGTCTCATTATCAAATGATCTTTAATAAGGAAATAACATTAAATGTTATATTCTGTAGATTTTTGATGATTTTGAAGATGATTTATGTAAAGTCTATTAATTAAACTATTAATTAAATTAACTATTCTCAGTCATTTTTATTTGAGTAAGTTGAAAATATTTTATTATAATTAATTAGAATCTAACCTAATCATAAGTTTACTATCTGATCCTTAACTTGTGTCAATCATCTTGTTCTTAAATGAGTTGTATTGCTACTCTATTTAAGAGTAGCTATATTAATTTTAAATTTTGTATCACTTGATAGATTTATACCAATGAAAATCTTAATTTTATATCAAAATATAAATTCTGTACCAATGTAAGAGATTATAACTTTAATTTTGCATCAATTACAAAGATTTCTATCAATCTAAAGTTATGGTTATAAAATAAATTTAAGAAAATTTAGCAATCCATCCCATCTATTTCTTCCATGTTTAAAATTATGACCATTCCCAAATTACCACTTTAAATGACAACCTATCTTCTTTGTAAAATAACCATAATCAGACACCCAAACCCAAAGAACAGGGCTGCTGACTCTCCATGTAGCAGCCCAGGGTAAATCCTTGTTGGTGGCTGTGTTTCTTTATTCTAGTTTTGTGTGCTGGAACCATGTGACTCAGTTCCTCTAGCTGAGAAACCAATTCTTCCTTTATATCATTTGTGTGTGTGTGTGTGTGTGTGTGTGTGTGTGTGTGTGTATTCTATCCTAGAATCTCCAAATTATTAGTGGATTTTTGCCCACTTTGGATGCCATGTGTAACATTTAATTTTGTTTACCCTACTTTGTGTTCCTGGCCAGTTGCACGTGCGAAAACACACATAGCCTTAAAACACAGTTACCCTTAAAGTGCCTTAGGTAACTCAATGATTGGACACTCCTAAATCTTCCCCTGTTACCCCAGGCCCAGTTGGGGAAGCAGCCAGAGGCCGTCTCCCCCAAAACTCATGTTGCTGGTTGGCTTTTTCTCTTTTGCTTCTGTGTCCCTTTCTCCTCTTCCAGTCCTCCCAATTCTTTCTCTGTGCCCTACACAGGCAACTCTCAGTGTCCTTCCCCATGATTAGCCATTGGCTATTGGCATATTTATTTGATAGATAAAAATACAATTGGGAATAAGGACCTTCAATGTTAGTAAGCACAGATTCCTGCTCAAAACATCAGAACCACACTCTACATCCACAAGAGCAAGATCCAACCTTGATTGCGTGTGCGTCTCTCTGTCTGTGCTTTCTCCACTCTCTTGCCACGCAAGATGGTGCTTTCAGGAACAGGCAAAGCAGAACATGGCAGATACAAATATGTAATCACAGCACTTGGGAGGTTGAGGCAGGAGGGTTGCAAGTTTGAAGCAAGTCTAGGGTACTTAGTGAGAGCCCCTTTCAAAGAAAAGTCCAGGTTTGTTAATGCGGCATAGTCTATCATATTTTGACTCATGCAGCAGGACTGTGAACACATGTGCGCAGGAGAGAAGTGCCTTATTAAAAAGCTAATTGCAGGTTCTGACATTTTCCTTATATTTTATTATTGATAGGTTTGTAGCCACTATTGAATGAAGTCCTATAGATTGAGCATTATGGGAAGCTAAGCATTAAGATCTGAAAAGCATGTCAGTGGATTCTGACATGGCCCAGATATTATTATATGAACATACTAGAGCACCCACAATAAGATATATCTGAAGTGCATGTGTTATTCATATAATAAATATACATATTAAGGTTTATAAAGACTTACCTTACTCCAGATAAGAGCAGCCTAACCATTCCTAATGTTGGAGGTGGCATCAAGGCTGGCTTCTTGTCCTGCTTTACAGAATCAGATCTCAGTGTCTTTCCAAAAGCATGGTCATTCTTTTCTCTACTTGGACCTAAATTTGCCTGGAGTATAATGCTACCAGGATGAGAAAAATTTCAAATAAAATTTTCTCAAGCAGTTTTATTTTGATGTCTTTTGATTTCAAGTTCTAAGCACCCTCCCTCCCCCAAAAAAGAAAACTTGAGCTTAGTGGTTATCACTAAATGGAACTTTACTAAAATACTGATGGAGAAATATTTAATCAAAAACCTTTTAGGAAAATTTTGGGGGTATGCCATAAAAGTTCAGTGATGATTAAGGATTTTTGCAGCTGGTTAAAAGTAACTGAATTTGCTTTCTGCATAAACTCCACTGTTTTTACATACCGGTAGGTATGGTTTTATTGTTGTTTGTTTGTTTTTGTCATTGTTTATTTTCGTGAGACAGTGTTTCTCACTGAAGCCCAAGCTGCTCCAGAACTCACCAGCTCAGCCTGTCATTAGGTTTGAGCCATCCTCTTGCCTTACCCTCTGAAGTGCTAGAATTGTAGGCCTGCATCTCCACACCCAGCAGGCAAAAAAATGTTGTTTTAACTTTTCATCATCTGTCCAGCAGTTTTTCTCCCCACCTTATCAGTTCAGATGCTAGAAGGATCTTTAACAACAGACAGACCTGGAAGCACTTGTTTTTCTGTTTAGACGTTTCTTATTTCCTTAAGGTTGGTACTCTGTCTCTGTCTTTCTTTCTGACCCCCTCCCTTCTTTTCCTCTCCCCCTCTTCCACAAATGGGCGATTTCTCAGGGATCTGCAGTCAGTATCATATCAGGCCTTTCAAAGTCTGCTTTAGAATCCAGTCAGTCAGCTCCAGGCTTTCCAAGGGAACTGAGAGGAAGAAACTATTGTGGAGTGTTTACTGTAAGCCGCATCTCTGTTTCCAGAAATAACAACTGTGACACTTTATTATATTTACAAACACCTTAGCCATAACCTTTGGCACGATCTCTGACTAGCTTATAAATTAATATCTCACTGATTGTAATCAAAGTTCTGCCATGTAGCTGGTTACCTCTGCTCAGCTTTCAAGTATCCATCTTTCTTCATGTCCAGGGGTGAATCTTTCGCTGCCTGGCTCTATCCCAGAATCCTTTCTGCCTACTGCATGTCCCACTGTCTATTCTATTCTTTCCTATAGGCCATAGATATTTTTTTTATTGACAGGTGATGTATCCATACAGTACACAAGAGATTCTCTCTATCATAAACTCTACTGTGATCCTCAGAGTCCTTCCTTGGCAGTGTTACAGATGTATAGTCTACTTTAAAGGCTCTTCAAACACTGTTTCTTGAAGCCAGTGCCACACTTTATTATTGCAAATGACTAGTTTATCCCTTTGTTTGTTTAAATGCTATTATATTACTATAGGGTCTTAAGAGTAACTACTCAGTCCAGTTTTTAAAAACCAATAGAAAATATTAAATCTTTAGAAGACATATTTTGATGTAACTTATTCTGTCCCACAGGACCTGCACCTTATCTAGAATACTGGGTTCACAATGAGCTGCAGATAACAGAGGAAAGAGTTCTTCTCTGCATTCAGAAGAGATTTACCACTTGAGCCAAACTTTCTGTTTCCAGTATTTTCTGAGTTGATAGTAACTGCCATATCATGTCTTTTCAGAGTGCTACGGAGAGATTATAAGGCTTTACAGTCTTTAATACACTAACGAGGCCTTATTTTATCTGTCACACTCATTATTTACTGCTGTGTAACAAATTACCTTGAAATCTAGCAGCTTAAACAATAAACAGTGGTTATTTTATATGCTGTCTGAAGGTCAGAAATCCAGCTGTGGCTTAGCTGAGTGGATCTGGTTTACAGTCTTTTAGTAGATGGCAGTTAAAGTGTTGCTTATATTTCAAACTTAACAGACTCTGTTTCTAAATTTTGTAATATAGTCAGGCATTTCTCAGATCTGTGCTATCTACAATATAGACCTCTGTCCAGGAATGTTCAAACTGTGGCAGCTCACTTCCCTCACAGGAGGTCATCTAAGAGTACAGAGCAAGAGACTATCCAACTAAGACAGAAGCTACAATGGTTTGTAACCTAATCTTGAGTGTTCTACCTCGTCTCTGTCCTATAGTATTATTTGCACAGACAGATCCTGCTACAATATGGGAGGGATTACGCAGAGTATGAGTAACAATGTGCAGGGATCACTGGGGCCATCTTGGAGATTGTTAGCACATAGGCGTCCTTTCACAGCAAGTTCTTTCAAGGATTCCTAGTCTTCTTGTCTCTGGTAGAAGGAGCACAGCTTTCACATCAGATGCAGATGCTCTAGGGGATCTTTTGAGAGAGAGAGAGAGAGAGAGAGAGAGAGAGAGAGAGAGAGAGAGAGAGAGAGAGAGAGTATACATCATTTTGATGCTAAGTAAGGACACTGTGCTTACTATCTTTGATGTCTTTTAAAAAATGTATATTGTCTCTGTGGGCAATTTGGGCTTTATCAACAGCGCCTGAAGTGTCCTGTCTCTGACAGCAGGACTGACAGACTAGGCATATTTTCTCATGCAGTTCCTCTCTTATGTCTGTAATTTTCTCTGTATTGTAGTTTGACTTGCTCACTGACCTTTTCATTCAACTTGTGTGGCATGCTCATCCTTACCACAGTGATTCTACCTAAGACATTTTTCTGTTTCTCAGTGCCAATAGCTCCTCCTGATCAGCTCTAAGCTCAAGTATTTGTTTCCACAGAAGTGTTCATTTACCCTCCCTCCACGCTGCCTTTGCTCTTGACATTGGTATAAATTTATATTAGACACTTCATTTTTTCTTTTCATACAATATATTGTGATCATGTTTTTCCCTTCCCCAAGTTCTCCCAGACCCTCCCCCACCTCCCTACGCATCCAACTTTATGTGAATATGCATACTTTCTCTTTCTCACTCCATTGCATTAGGGACTTCTTTGATTAATATCTTGCTTTCTTACTTTTCTGTTGTAGATTAGGTTTATATGAGGTTTTGCACAGGGCAACGCTTGAATTAGAGCAGCTGCAAGGTAGATGTGTTCAGATGGCTGAATGAAGAGACTTGAGATCACTATACAGGAAAAACATGAGAGACTGAGTCTGAGTACAAAAGGATAGTAAATATGTGAGCTGGAATTAGAAAAAAAGAGTAATTACTCATCCCCATTCTAGCATTCTCCTTCATTGTCACTATCTTCCCTTTTCCCTCTTCTCCCTGTCTCCCTCTTTGGTTTGTCTGTTCCACTTCCCCATGACTCTCTCATCTTCTCATTGGTAGCAACTGGGAAAGGGAAATCACACACTGGAACGAGAAAATGAGAAGTGAAGTGAGCTGTGCAGTAGGAGTAAAAGTTTAATAACACACTCACGGGCTAGGTATTGGAAGCCAAGGCAAATGCCTTCCGGACCAGAACACTTGCTCCTAACTTGTTACAGAATTGAACCAATCAGGACTGAAGGCCATGGTATGTTCATTCAATCACAAATTAATTGAAATAGCACCTAGGAAGATTTAACTAAAGAGGAAATGAGGGAATATAGACTTAGATATAAAAGGCTTAGATATGATTCCGGTTGGTAGAGATCACTGTCTAGGACCTTAGTATTCAAATTTTGCTCCATGAAATTAAACCATCATCTTATCTGAGGGTTTATTGGAATACGGGTCCCACACAGATACAATAAATCAGGATGTCCAATCAGTTATCATGGTCATCTGCCTGTCTACTAAAGTTTAGGACACTCCTGGTTAGAGGATCACAGAATGAATAGCTGAGGATGAGATGAGGAAGCGTCAGAGCAGAGATGGACTCAGGTATTTATGGAATCCCAATGGAGCACCATGTGGGTCTTTTATGCCAAAGTGAGTAGAGATGGCCAGAGAGGACACACAATTGCAAATGGTTGGGAATTTGCAAAGGGCAGTGGTGTGTGGGGTGGAGGATACAGCGGAAGTAGAATAAACAAAACCCTCCGGATGCTCATTAACACTGCTCATTCAATAAGGTAGTTGTTCTCCCTGGATGGACCTCTGAGGTGAGAAATGACAGACAGGGTTCAACATCTGGGTTGAAGTAGTTCACAATGAGCTGACTTTCGATAAGGTTTGGGATTACTTTTGAAGCACTGATAAATTATCGATTAGTTCATACTAGTGAGAAGTCATTCTGAAAGGAATGTAAACAAGCTCATGATGGTACTATAATAATATTTGTTGAGCATATATGAGATCCTGGGTATAGTGCCAAGCATGTAAAATGTCTTATTCTACTTATGCGGAACTCCAAGCCTATGAATAATGTACTCGAATTATTTCTAGGGTTCAGAGAATGGCACGACTGTGCACATAGAGCAAGCAAGAGGAAAAGTCCCCTTGGTGGAAAGAATAAGAGAAGAAAAGAACAGCTGTGCATTTGGAGCTTGAAGGTCCACATTACAGTATGTTTTGGGGCAATGGATTTTGGGGATGGATGGTGATCCAAAGTCAACACTTATGCTGTCTTAATTTGTTTGCTGCTTTTTGTTAAGATTCTGTTTTATTTGAGGAACAATCATTTTAGTTTCCTAACATGGCTTATGCATCGTCAGCTGGCATAGCACAGAGACCTCAGGCAACTGCAGGTTCTCTGTGGGTTACCTTTAAGTGAATTCTCTGAGTAAACAGTTCAGTCAAAACCCACCAGGTGCCCAATATCCTAACCCATAAAGTCACTCTGACTTTTGCATCCCTGTGGAGAACCATTTTTATCAAGGCTGGCAATAGCTAGAGCTGGGAGACAGCACATATTTGTCTTAGGGCGCTCCCCTTCCTTTCCTGGAAAACTGTAAGACTCAGTGGGGTTTTTCTTCATCATCAAAACACATCTGGCTTGTGTCCCTTTACTGAGGGTTCTACTGTCTTTAAGAATGTATGCCATTATGTATCTATCAAATGAAAACAATCTTTTACTATTAGTCAGTCCATCAATCAAATCACATTTCTGAAATCGCAGGTCTTTTAGAGTGATGCTAAATATGCAACATGGGCAGCAAGATTAGATAACGTCTTTACTGTGACACTCTCTTTTCCTTTCCCATGGTCGTACTTGTCTATCAATGAATATGGCAGAGGGGAACTTTGACTGGACTCAGTTGCTTATTGTTTGGCTTTGTTATTTCTTTGGCCAATACTGACTATTTTTATGTTCATGCTATGACCTCAGTGTCGTCTGTTAAAGAGCTTTATGTATCCATATACATTGGACAAAGAAAGAAAAAATTACTCTAAGAAGTGAACTGAATGCAAATCTGAGAGATGGAGGCATTGATGGGAGATACTTTTTTTTTCTTTTTGTATTTTCTATGTTTCACACAATTCTGTACATTTCATCATTAAAATATGTAGAAGCAGCATACAAGGAACTTGAAGTAGTAAAAATGATGCAAGGCCAGAGACAAGTTTTATACACATGCATGGTACAATATCCAGAACACTAGAAGATAGGGGCTGAGGGTAGTGAGATGGCTCAGCAAGTAAAGGTTCTTGTTCCTAAGCCTGGTCTAATGGACCCATGTAGTGTAAGGACAGAACTGACTTCCTTCAGAACAGTGTCTTCTGTCTACCTTAGGTGCCCTAGCATGTCATGTGGGAGCATGGCATGTGCATAAGTTGCAAGTGTGTGTGCAGTCATCTACACACACACACACACACACACACACACAAACACACACACACACACACACACACAAAGTGAAATGAAAATTAAAAGAAATTAAAAGGGGTTTAGTTTATAGCTTTACTTGAAACAAAGCAATGAGACTTCAGTTTTAAAATAGTTTATGTGACAAATTCTGCTTCTTGTTAGTGAAAGATTTGAAAGATTTTTTCCTCTATTGCTTAGGTTAAAATGATAATATCCTATGTGCTAGAAAATAAAAAAATTTTAAAAAATCCAGAAAGCAATTTAGGCCACATTTTACCAGCTCTTTTGACATTGCTTGATGACCTAATTTCAAAACTCAGCTTGGTAAATCCAAGACAAGGAAGAGCTAAAATAAAATGGATAAAGAGCACAACTGTCTGATGATCCAGTTTTTCCAAGGACAAAAATTTATTGCACCCGGGGAAGAAGTCAATGGCACAAAATGCTAGCAATTATCTACAAATTCCATTTTTTTCCAATTTCATGGCAGATTCCATTAACCTTTCTACTATGGGCTTAGTGTCTTTGTGCTGCTATAACAAAATAGCTGAATGTAGGCCATTTGTACATATGAAACATTTACTTTCTCATAGTTTTGCGTGCTGGGGAGTCCAAGATATAGACAGCCAGATTGTTGTTGGTTTGGTGAGGACCACAGCAACATGATGTGTTGTTGCTGAATTATCCAGATAGAAAGGTACTGCATCCTCCATGCTTAAGGCAAATAAGCAGGTTACTACAAAACCTGCTTTATAAGGTCTGAATCTTTTCCATGACGAAGGAGTCCTTCAAAATAATCGCCTCTTAACAGTCCCATCTTAAAATGCCATCACACTGATAACACATGAAACTTGGAGAGAACCTATTCAAACGGTAACCGTGAGTCATCTAGCAAAAAGTAGCATAAGAAATTTCTGTGCTGTTAACACAGTCATATTCGGTGCTTTGAGATAAGCAGTGATGGGTAAGGTTGACCAAATGCCCTGGAATTTGAGTATTTCTTGGAAAGAAATATATTTGAATGTGTGGTAGGAAGGCAGACCTACCTAGTGATCACCCACAGCACAGTGGTTCTTTAGAAATCATTTCTGGGTTAAATTCTTCCACCTGGGTGATCTGGGAGAACATGGATGTTTTATGTTTTCTAAGTCCAACTTGCCTTCTTCCTCTTCCCTGTTCACAACTTCATCAGCTCTTCCTTTCCCTTTCCTTTCTCCTTTTTTGTTGTTTTTCCAACTTGACATTATTTTTCATCCCCCACCCATCACAAGCCTTGAGACTTTCTCTTCCACTTAGTAGGGGGTATGGAGTGCCTTTTCCTTCCGAGGGAAATCTTTATTTCATAATAAGATAAAATCACAGTGAGCAAACATGGACTGCCTTGCTATGCACATTAAGGATGAAAACAACCAAATGTCTTACATAATTGAGGCTCATCTTAGGGTTCCTATTGCTGTGAAGAGACACCATGATGAGGTAACTATATTTTTTTAATTAGAAATTTTCAATTTACATTTCAAATGTTACTCCCTTTCCCAGTTTCACTGTCCATAAGCCCCCATGCATCCCCCCCCTCCCTTCTTCTGTAAGTGGTGTTTCCCTCCCCAACCACCCCTTCCTGCCTCCCACCCTGACATTTCCTCTACACTGGGGGGTCCAGCCTGGCAGGACCAAGGGCTTCTCCTCCCATTGGTGCCCAACAAGGCCATCCTCTGCTACACATGCAGCTACAGCCATGGGTCTGTCCATATGTACTCTTTGGTAGTGGTTTAGTCCCTGGGAGCTCTGGTTGGTTGGTATTGTTGTTCTTATGGGGTTGCAAGCCCCTTCAGCTCCCAAGGTAACTCTTATAAAGGAACATATTTAATTGAGGCTGGCTTACAGTTTCAGAGGTTTAGTCCATTATCATCATGATGGGAAGTGTGGTAGCATGCAAGCAGACATGGTGCTGGAGAAAGAGTTGATCTGAAGACAGCCAGGAGAGGAAATTATGTGCTTCCCTGAGTGTTTGAGTTTAGCTTGAGCATATACATACACATACATACATACATACATACATGCAAACATACATTCATATCCTCAAAGCTTACCTCTACATGGACATGTTTCCTCCAACAAGGACACACCCATTGTAACAAGACCACACCTCCTAATAGTGTCACTCCCCATTGGCTAAGTATTCAAATACATGAGTCTATGGAGGCCATTTGTCTTCAAACCCCCAAAGGGTTTTTTTGTGTAATATTGACAGCTTGATAAAGACTCACTGGGAACTGATCACCTTGCACTATATTGGAAAGCATTTCTTCTTTCCTGTGGATAATTGTTCTTGAAGCTCTTTGTTCCTTTTATGGCCTTGCTTTCAGAAAGCTTGTGGACTTTGCTTCTTAGGTTGCCTGATGATTTCCTCCTGCCACTTTTCATTGACTAGATGCACTTTCTCTGCAAGGACCTTATACAACTCTCCCTTGAAGAAGTCAGGAGAAACTGCACCTTTTCTTGACCCACCTACTAGTTATCAATTGGGCGATACCCTCAAACCTTTCCTCATATCCTTTAGAGTTCAACAAGGACAAAAAAGATACTGTTCGGTGCTAAAATATTTTATTTTTCAAAAGGAGGCGTAAAAATAAAGAGTAGCGGTATGAATGAGTTAAATTTCTCATTAGATACACGGCAGAAGTGCTTTGAATTCTAAATCTTATCAAATTCACAATTATACTAACACAACCCTTATCAGTGTTACACTCAAACCCATCCCCATTAAGACACAGCCTTTTCCCTCTTATCCTCATAGGTTCATGACTATCTCATAATACAAAATACATTCAGAGGTTCCATAGTCCTATCACTGTTCAGAGCCCAGTCATTTCTGAGATACACATCAATCCTTTAACTGTAAACACATAAGGCATAGAGTACATATTTTCATCCCCAAAGGGGAGAAATGTAGCATAACAAGGAAAGATTGGGTCCAAGTAAGGCCAAAACCCACCAGAGCAAACACCAAATCCTACAACTTTATTTGTGGCATCAAGGATTTGTGATGTAATCATCTGGGATACAAAAAGATTGTGTAGCCCTACCTTTCTAGCCCTGACCCCTGGAGCACATATAACCTATCTGTTGGGCTAGGTTCATTAATGCCTGTAGCATTTCTCAGTGAATCACTTCCCCTAGTTCTGGAACCTCCAACATTTGCAAATCTCCACCATGACCTAGGCTCCTCTTTCACAGTTTCAATCAGTGAGCCCTTTTGACCTCCATGTAAGGACTCTGACCTTACCACATGTTGGTCTTAATGGCTTGTTGATACTTTGGTAAAACTAAACACCTTCATGACCTTCTTCTTCCATATCTTTCAGACTCCAAAACCAGTATCACATGAGCAGTTCGTCAAGTTCTGTCGCCAGCTCAAGGTGTAGCTTGATCTTTAGACCACACATCTGCCTCTGTATATGTTAGTAGATGAATCTGCAAAAACCCTTTCCTAGTAAGGAACCTTTTATGCACTATTCTCTGTTTATAATCAATCCTTTTAAATGAATCTGTACTTTCAAAAATTGGAGACTTTGTTGGAGTATTACCCTCAGGCACTTACCTTATTGTCCTAATTCAAAGTGCCAATTTCCCCTTTAATGACTCTAATTTCATTTACAAGTCCGGTTACTTAAAAACTGCCTTGTCTTGTAACTTTAAACTTCTTTTTCTTCCCCTGCCTATCAAACTGCACATTTTCCACATCCTTCTGCTCATTTCCACTGTAAACTTGGTTGGATAAGAGCAGTGAGCAATAATCATGACACAGACTAAATGCTATGCTGTCTTGAAATTCCCTTTATCCAACAAATAAGTTCATTAATTTTTAATTTGGCATTACTCAATGGCATGGGAAGAATGAAGCCAATTCACTGCCAGAATATGATATGAATGACAGCCCACTTCCTGACTCTTCTCTTCTGAAACCTCCAATGTCTGCTCTCCTTTTGGCATTCTGTCCTTTCCAACTTCCACAATGATCTATTGAGATCTACTTGGAGCATGCCAGGGTTTCCTTAACCCACAGCTTCAAGCTCTTCCACAATGGTCCTACACAGTAATCCTAAATAACCCAAGAACCACATGTCAGGTTTATTGCAGCTGTGATTTTTACTCTTTGGTGTTAGTTTTCTGCATTTAGTTACTTTACTTTTTATGGGGAAAAATGCATGACAAAAATAACACAAGAAAAAAGGATTTTTGGTTTCCAGTTGGAGAGTCCAGTCTACTATGGAGGAGAAGCCATGGTCACATTGGGCATGAGTCAGGACACAGCATGTGATGAATTCCAGGGTTCAGATTAGTATCTTATTTTTATTTGATGTAGGACCCCCATATCATAGGATGGTGCCACACATGTTCATGTTGGTTACACCTTCCTAGAAACATGTTAGACCTCAAGTGGGGGGCATTTCTACGATGGTCTGATTATAGCAGGCTATATTTAGAAGTGCACAAAGACTGACTGGATGATTGCCTCTCCCTAAATTGAAATTTCAGAGGGCAGCCCTTCACTGGCTTTTGAGGTCCCTTTCACAGGGAAGGCTTAGGGTTGATAGAAATAGCTGTTGAGATAATTGGCTATTAGCACCTGGACAGAAAAGTGTGTGTGTGTGTGTGTGTGTGTGTGTGTGTGTGTGTGTGTGTGTGTGTATGTGTGTGTGTTTGTGTTTGTGTGTTTGTGTGTGTGTGTGTGTGTGTGTGTGTGTGTGTGTGTGTGTGTGTGTGTGTGTGGGGAGGACACATGGCCCAAGGCTGCAAGATTTCATTATGTAGAATGGTAGCCATCACAGGAGTTCAGGAGTTTAGCAAGGCAAAGGGATGGGTATACACCAAGGGGTTACAAGTTGAGCACAGGTTAAAAAACATGGTTGGCAGGACACATTACATTTAGGAAACAGAAACTTATTCTTGTAAGGGATGGAGACTTAACAATGTCTAACAATGGGGCTCCTGTTTCTGTTTCACAAACACCCTCTTGGACATGCCCAAAGGTATGTTTCCTTGGTGATTCTAATCCAGTCAAGTTGACAATCAGGATTAATCATCACACTCCATGTTATGATTATTATTCAGCTATCATACGTTCAGATTCATAAATGAGAACAGACTGTGATTCATATTTAATTGCTACAAAATAAAACCTGTCCATGAGGTTGGATGACAGATATTTTGTGTTGTGATAATAGAGATCAAATTAGAAGCAGGAAACTTTCCTTCTGAGAGCCGATAAAGAACCCTCTCAACTGTTTAGTATCTCACAGCCTGACCTTTGGCTGTCCTTGCTCATTCCTAATCAGTATGCTCAAGGATAAGGCAAACATGAATAAAGAAGCACAAAGTCACATTTTTGAATATAGTTATCTAGTTCAATAGGTTTTCACGTGCATTTTTTGATAACTCTGAGATTTGTGAAGGAAACCAGAAAAAGACAGGAGGAAATTTGCTGTAGGTGGGAATTATCTGTAGCCAATGAATATACTTATGCTTTCTAAATCCAAATGCAGTTGCATTTTTAACAGCTTTATTAGGGAATAACTACTATGCCAAATAATTCAGTGGTTTTCAATCAACAGTGAAAACATTACTATCGTCTAATTTCAGAACATTTTTATTTTCAAAAAAATATGAACTGCTTTTTAAAAATATTTATTTTATAAATTGAGAATTTCATAATGCAATGCATGTAATACATACACAATACATTTCATACAAACAATATGTATATACAATATATCTTGATAATATTTACCCCCACTGCTCTCCCTAATTCCTTGCATATTTACCACCCACCTGCTGATCCCAACTTCTGGTCATCTTCTTTTTTTAAACCCATTGTACTATTTATTCTAATAATATTGTCCTGGGCTTGCAACCATCCACTAGAGCATGAGTGACCTACCAGGAGCCATACCATTAAGGGAAATTGAGTCTTCCACCAGCAGCCATCAAACTGTCAACAGGTGCTCAGATCGGGGGAGAAGGGTGCTTGTGAGCCACTCCTCCTTCCTTGCTTCCATTAGCTTGATTTTGGTAGGGTCTTGGGTAGGTGACCACAGCTGCTGCTGTGAGTTTGTGAGAGCAATGGTCCTCTAATGTCCAGAGACACTGTTTTGTTCTGGTATTCTTCTCTATTTAGTTCCTAAAATCTCTCTGTCTCTATAATCTTTCTTGATGTTTCCTGAGTCCTGGTCAGGAGGGTGTGATATAGATGTTCCATTTATAGATGAATACTTCCCATTTTTCTCTAAAGTTTCATACATGTATAGCAGCACACCTATTCCCAACTCGGCACACAGTAAGCCAGAATGAGACGTGTGCTGCTGACTTCTTCAGTCTTAGATCTCCTCTCCCTTCATCTTGCCTCTTCCCTTCATCTCCTCTCCTAGACAAGAGATGCAGAGATGTTTTGTGGCAAGGTGATGGGAACCTGGTTTATTTAAAAATTTGCATGCTTACTTGCTTTATTTTTCTTAGTCAGAACCCCAGGCTGCAGTGGAAAGATCCCGTTCCTCCTTCTCCACATCACAATGTCGGGACTATAGGCATGTCCTACCACATGTAGCCTAGACTCTAGTTTTAAACCCCAGAAGAGATATTTGGTAATTGTGTGACAAGAAGAAAGAACACTGCATTCTCCTCTGAGCCTCAGTTCCCACATTCTGTAATGTGGATTTTTGACTACATGTATGTCAGTGTACCATATGCATACATTGTGCACAGAGGGCAAAGGATGGTGTCACATTCCCTGAAACTGGAGATAAAGATCATTATGAGCTACTCTGTGTGCGTTTAGAATCAACCTCAGGCCTTCTGATGAGTACCCAGTTCTCTTAACATTGTACCCATCTTTCCAGCTCAGAAGACAACATTTTACAGTCCCTTTACCTTTTACATTTTTCAAAGGTCTTCTTCTGTAGTGTTCCTAGAGTCTAAGAGAAGTTGGCATAAGTGTCCTGTTTAGGACTGAACATTCAGCTGTCACTTTTTCTCAGCGTCTTGAGCAGCCATGTGTGTCTGCATTCACCATCATTCACTGAAAAGGGAGGCTACTCTGATGAAGGCTTGTTGGGGTAGAAACCTTGGCTCACATCCAGACAAACTACACCAAGCCTACATGGTTCCACATGGAAAGGTTTAATGAGAGAAGAAGAGTAGAAGAAGAAAGGAGTAAAGGCTGGCCATGATCATGTGAAGGGAAGTGGGGAAGGGAATAGGGAGAGAAGGGACAAAGAGGAAAAGGGCAAGAGGGCAAGAGCAAGAGGCAAGAGAATAAGAGAAGAGAGTGAGGAGAGGCCAAGCAGACCCTTTTATAGTGCGTTAGGCATATTTGGCTGTTGCCAAGGAACTGTGGGATGGAGCATACCTGGCTGTTGCCGGGTAACTGTGGGGGTACAGCTTAGACAGAATGCCAACATTCTCCCATTTTTGTTTAATTAAAATATAAAAATTAGAGGCGATGGTGGAGCAGGAATAGGGTCGTTATGATCTCTGACTACTTTCCGCTTGCTTTGGGGTGATGTGTCTCTAGGGAACCTAGAAAAGTGGGTACGGGATGTTTATCCAGTCTTACAGTTTGCTGTTTCCTTGTTTGTCCAGTCTTAGAGTTGGCTATTTCCTTGTTGTCCAGGGTTTGTAGAACCATCTGAGGATAGGTCAGAAGGGACAGGTCCAATAGAAGCATCTGTGTGAGAGGAGATTGAACATCGAGGTTGCTTCTCTGGAGTTGTCCAGGGTGTAGTAAGCACCTGGACTTTGCAAGATGCTGGAGCACACATATATTTATTATAGGTAGAGAATACGATTAAATGCATTTGGGAGAAAAGAACATTTTCTCTTAGATGTATATTTCAAACCCAGAGGAATCCCACCCTTTGGAATAGGTAGTAAGTGGACAGATGTACTTATCTGGGTGGAGTCTATTTTGTACAGGAGAGGTAGGTCTGAGTGGGTTTCCTGTAGCTTATACGTTTACAAAAGAGATAACAACATGGGTTGACAACATGAACATTCTTTAAGATAAGCTTTTTTGTGGAGCATAAGGAACAAGAATTTGTGATCACAGTTGGATCATATAATGGTGAGTTTAGCAAGAAGAGGAAATATGAAGGCATTTAATCAATCATGGAAAGTCAAGCTATATGATTGAGTAATTTACTGAAACTTTTTAATAAAGGCAGAGGAGTTAGAGGAATAGGAACCCAGTCTGCTTTCTATCTGAGAAAGTTCATTAGCTAGATCAAGGGTTGTACTGTCATCTGGTGTGGGCCTCATAGGTAAGAGAAGTTGAGTTAGAAGACAATGAGTTATCCATGGGGGGGTTATTGAATTATTTGTAGGCACATCCTGAGAATAATCTCAACACCCTGCATTTCTGCTAGGCTAGATGTCTAAGTCATCACTCAGACCCTCTAGAGGCCATAGAGTGAGTCCCAGACTCACCAGAAGGCATATCTACCCAGGCCTGGGAGTTTCTACAGTTGCAAGAACCAAGAAGGGGGAGGGGATTGTGAGTCACTTTTGAGGGAATACTTGCCCAAGGGACAATGCCTACTCCTAGTTCATGGAAAAGGAGTACCAATATATACTTGAGTGCCATAAGACATAGATGAGGTATCAAGAGTTGTGGTTCTATTGCAGTCTAGGGAGCCTAGCGTTTCTATAGAGAGTCCCGGAGGTCTTAAAACAGTTTGCCACACCAAAAAGAGGGATAGAGAAAGCAGTTTCCAGATCCTATTTGGAAAGACTGTTTAGCAACAGAGGGGTTCTGGACCCACCAGACACTGGGGTCTACCTGAGAAGTGGGTAAAGGAAGCAACATGTCCATGTTAGTAGGTTGACTGGCTAGAAGGAGCAGAAGGGCTGTCGGTGAACTTGGGTTTAGGCAAATGGGTAGCGCAAAATAGAGGCTCCTAACTTAGAAGATCCCTTCCCAGTAAGGGGACCAGGCATGTTGGCACTACCAAAAAGGAATGGGTGAGAAAATGTAACTAAGTGGTGCGCTTTGGTGAGGAAGGTAAGGTTGCCCCTTAGCTCGAAAATAGGGAAACACGAGAGAGAAGTGGGTTCCCAAAACTTCACTAGGACTGAGTAAGCAGCCCCAGTGTCCAAAGGAAGGGGATGGGTTGCTTACATACCATTATGGTTACCAGGGGCTCCCTGCTGGTGATGGCTGTTGCCAGGTAACTGTGGGGGTGGAACTTAGACAGAATGCCAACAAGGCTGGAAGTAATATTTGCCCACGGGGGTAAACATAAATATTTAGAAGGTAGCTTGGTAACACAATATTCTGTCTAAGCAGCAGCAAGGAGGGTTTAGGACCTTTTTAGCTATGGACTTTTAAGCAGATTTACAGTACCAGGTCTGAATTCCTTCTTGTGTAGTAGGCCTAAAATTTAGCAAGAGAGTGGCTGTTTACTCCAGAGCAGTCATGCCACTGTTGAAACAGCAGGCACATCTTGCCTAGCAGATTGATATTGTAGATTGTAGTTTCACAGGTGAGTAAAGCTGTTTATGCGTTTTCTCTTTCATCACCCTGGTCAGTGCCTTCCTGCACCGTGAAGGGTAGCCGGCAGGGTAGAAACAGCTAGCTCAGTTCTAGTTTGAGTTTTGTTTTTTGTTTTTTTAACTTTGCACCAAAGGTGTGTGGTGCCTTCAGCGATCAGACCTTTATGTGCAAATATTTATGGCAATGCTTCATGCTGGTTCTTTTTTGGGGGAGGGGATATATCTTTTCCTCAAGTAGAGTTAAATAGATGCAGTAGAGACATTTCCTTCTGAGTTTAACATATTCACTAAATTATCCTTTACAAGAAAAGCCCACTAACCTCTTTTTTTAGGCAAACTAGGAAACATTAAAACATTGATAATTCGCCCAATTTCTTGGATATTGTATACTGTTCTGCTTTGTTGTTGGCATCAATGACACCCAAAGTTATTTTCATATGCATTCAGTAGTTTCCAGTTTTTCCTCTGTGAAAAGATCCTTTATGTACTACATAGAGCTATTATAAACATGAAGTTGAAATGAGGCATATAAAATACATATAGCACGGAGCAGACTATTCAGCACATATTTTTTTTTAGCAAATTGCTCATCCCACCCTCAGATGCCTCTCTTCTGTTTGTTGCTTAACCAGAGAGAGAGAGAGAGAGAGAGAGAGAGAGAGAGAGAGAGAGAGAGAGAGAGAGAGAGAGAGAATGCAAAATCATTTTACAAAATTGACTTTCAAAGAAAGTAACTGTGGTGATTTCAGGGAAAATTGCAAGCTTGTGGAACACTTTGGAGAATTAGCCACTTGCTTCTCCTCAATGCCTTTGTTCAGGAGAGCAGAGTGAGATTTTGAATGGCAGCCCTCACTTAGCTTGACAAGCATGCTACCAACTAAGCCATAGCTCTAGGCCACTGTACTGCAGATCAATCTTGGGGGCTGTGGCCAAATGGTCAGAAAAAATGAGAAGAGATCTAGAATAAATTTAAAGGTTTGTTTTAGTTTTTCAAATTTGTATGTTTCTGCAAGATAATTGTATGAAAAGAATACAGTTTACAGATTTGTCGATTTAGAGGGAGAGACACATACATGTATGACAAGCTAAATAAATGCAAAATTATATCAAATGAGCTAATCACTTGGGTGTGGGTGTTGCAGTCTATTAAAATGTGACTGCTATCAAAACAATGCTTCTGGAGCTTTTGAAGGTTTGAAAGTAGCTGTTAAAAAGAATAAGTAGGGTCAGGTCAATTCCTTCAATAAATAATTCAGGTGTGTCTTGGCTAGCCCCCTAAATGGCAGGGAAACTATTTAAATTGTGCAGATGATATAAACATCTTTAGTGAGTAGGAGGAAAATTTAGGATTAAGGATAGAATTCTTTCATACGATCAGAGCAGAACTATTATTGTTTTAGTTTTAAAGCACTGATACATATGTAGAATATTAAGTATTTAAAATATCCTCTCTTTAGAGTGTTGTCTCAGCACTTTAATTCCAATGTTAAATTATGTAATTGAGTAATTAATTTAGACTTATGGTGTTAAACTGAAATCTTACTAGGTTTGTAAACTGAATTAGAATATTTAAGGTACTTAAAGACTGTCCTGTTTATAAATTTATTTGTAAACTTAAGTATTTTAAAGGTTTATTTACAAAATCAGACCATTGCTTTTTAAAAGGAGAGGGAGTTGAATCTATTGAGTTTACAAATGTAGTTAAATTCTTTAATGCACTTAGTTAACTATTAAATAGGAACAATATTATTCAAGGGTCTTTTAAAGGGCATTTCTAAATATTGCTATCTTTATAAGCAGAACAAAAACTTCTGCTTTTAAAAACTTAAAAAAATTAATCTTTGGATTTATAATTTTGCAAATTGAGTAAACTGAATGTTTATATTCAGAACACATATACAAAAATCAGTTTATTTGCACATGAATCACTTAAGAACACACACACACAGTACACAAAAGGAGGTGACTTGGTGAGAGTTTGTGAGTATGCTTTTTATTCAGACAGGACCTTATTTACATATTTATCCCAGGCTGGATTCAAACCCTGCTGTTAGGTAAGGATGACCTTGAACTTTGGGTCCTGTGTTTCTTGCTCCTGAATGTTGAGATTACAGGTGTGCATTTCCATGACTGGTTTATTTAGTGTTGAGGACTGAACCTAGGGCTTTGTAAATGTTAGGCAAGCATTCTACAAGCTAAACCACAAGCCCAGCTTGAGTATTGTTGACAGAAGCAGTGATTTTTTTCTTTTGTTCTGACCTATGCTAGTGGAAATTTAGGGAGAAAACAATCCCCATAATCTCTGACTCTGAGACAGAAAGTTCTTCAAAATTCTGCTCAAGAGTGAGGTTTATCCATCTTTCTTTAGATCTGGATAGATTCATGAACAGCCTGAAAAACTTTTAATAAGGTTAATTATATAGATGTTCAAGCTCAGCAATGCAGTACTGGATAAAGGCACAGGGAGGCATGCTCAAAGATGTTCAGAATTAAGAAACAAAGTACTAGCCACAGCAGAATGGAAACCTAAATTGTGGCCCATTCACATGTTGGAATGATCGTATAGTAAAGAAGTGGGCTAGGATTGTCCCTATTAGCAAGGATACATGTCAGGGGCAGAAAGCTAAGGAAACTATTTGTAAAAGGTAGAACAGCATTTCTCAAAGGCTTTTTCATTCTTTCCTCTCCAAAGAGCCTTCCAAGACATTTTCCCTTAATGCTTCCATGAAATTTTAATCTCTTAGATATATTCAATGTATGTCTATACTTTGTACCTCAGGAGATTAAGACTATCCACCAATAAACCAATTTCCATCCCGTGGGGTGGCAATATTATTCCAGTTGGTGTTGCAAGGGCTTACCATGCTATCTATATAACATTTTGAAGGATTCATAGCAGTAACACTTTACTTATAGATATGTATAAATGTGGTAAAGACAGATACAATGCATTGTAATGGTAAAATCCAATTTCAGGAGAATAATAACTTTGTAACTACAAGATAGATTTAAAAGACCTACCACCCCAACTCAGAAAAAGGCTGTGCAGGGAGCATCTTGAGTTGATGGCTTTGTGGGTATAGTTGGATTGTGGATAGAGGCTCCAAAGGGGTGATGCTGAAGTCTGTGCACTTTATACATACTTTCTTTTAAAAATTAGTCTATATTGGGCAAGAGAGGTGGCTTACACTGTCAAGAGCACTTGTTGCTCTTGAAAAGGACTTGGTTTCGATTTCCAGCATCCTCAAGGCAGCTTAAAATCATCCATAACTCCATCAAGGGGATCCGATGCCCTCTTCTGACCTCTGTGGCTACCAGGCATGCATGTAGTACATGCACATACATCCATGTAAAATACTCAATACATAAAATAGAACAAATCAATATAGACAAAATAAATTATTAGCCTTCATTAATTGTACAAAATAATAGTTTCATTTTGACATTTTCATACATGTATAAAATTAGTTTTTATCACATATACTTTTTGCTAGCTTGTCTCTCTGAAAATTTTCCTAAACTTATAATAATATTTTATTTTATTTTTCATGTATTGGTGTATGTACATGCATGTATGGACATCTGTGCACTACATGTATGCAAGTCCTCATGCAGGTCAGAAGAAGGCATCAGATCCCTTAGAACTTGGATTTCAGATGGTTATAAGCTGCTATGTGGGTGCTATAAACTGAACCTGGGTCCTCTGGGAGAGAAGCAAGTGCTCTTAACCACCGAGCCATCTCTTCTTAAATTCACATGGGAGGGCTCTCTTGAAAGAAAATGAATTTAATGGATGATAGTTATAGTGTGTTAAAATTGAAGGACTAGTCATGTTTTTAGAAATTTGGCTATAAGTAACACAAGGTCATATGCCATAAATGGAACCTACCAATCCTTTGTATCAACAGATGTGTGGAACCTGTTGCATGTACGGTATATTTGGCAAGGGCAGACTTATTGCATCTTAATACAAATTTGTAAAAGTTTGTATCATAATAAGCACTCCTACAGGTTTGGAGCAGAACACAGAGCCTGTAAATCCATAATTAGGCACCTGGAGAAGCTTTCATAAACTATGCATGAAACATACTATTGTCTTAAAATTAGCATATATTAATTGTGCAAAATAGTACTTTTGACATCCATACATTTCCTGTGAGCTTTAACAGTCCCCTCTGGAGGGAGGCTTGTTAAGACCCAGAAAGTAAATTAAATCTACAAGATTTATAAGGTCCAGTTTCAATGTTATATAAGCAGTCCCAGCTACTGGCAAGAGGTGATCCTCTTGGGATGCAGCACTCACGAGTCCTAACCCATGCTAGAGTGGGCTTTTTGGTGATATAGCTGTTTTGGGGATGTCTCCATTCTTCTAAGTAATCCCTTACCTGCATTTGTGTAATTTACCTTAATAAGTTTCTTGGTTTTTTGGATTAGACATGGGCAGATTTTTTTTTTTTGGTTTTGTTTGTTGTTGGTGTCCTATCTAGGGTAAAGAGAGATTTGTTTGCATCTTTCTAGGAAAAGAAATAACACAACATATTTATAGTAATACATGACCGTGAAATTATACCCAGTATGTCCTGGTTAAAATTATATATAAAAATTATACTAACCTTGGGATGAACATTTTAAAGATTCATGGTTCAGTATTTTTGGCTATAGCAGTGGTTTAAAATTAGCCAATTGAAACACATTAATAGTCTATGTGACAAAACCATACCTCCATAGCTCGAGGCACACTCATGTCATGATTTTGTATCATGACAGTCTAAAACTGAGGTACATGCGTTATATAAAAATCACCAAGCTTCAGTTCACTTTATACTATGTATTTTATAGGATAGCTCGCTAGTTTTTTACATACATCACTATACTGACACATCTTTATGAGTATGTACTAGAAATACATGATATCCACTTTCACAGCATTTATCTTTAAAATAAGAGAAGGCATGAATTAAGAATTTTTGTTTTTGCATATTAAGCATATTAGATTTTGTACACTTTATTCTGGGAGAACTACATCATTTTATGAGAACATATTGTCTTTGTCTGATAGAGCTATTTCAATATGTAACTTCCCATACTATGCTTAAAAAAAATCTATACCTGACTTAATATCTATACCAATTCCTAGAGAACAGATAGTTTAAATTCACTACATGTTCTAATTGTAACTTATTTCTAGAAAAAATTTACTTATAGCTCCTATAATACAAAGATGGATTCTCAGTAGTTCGTAAAGGAAATATTTAACTAGTAGTCTCCCAAGGATAAGTATAGCTTTCTTTGTGTTAGAAATTTGGTTGAGGTTTGAATTTATTCTTCCTTTCCAAACTTTGAGATGTTGGCTAGCATGCAGTATCAAAAGGTGTCAGTATTATTGCTGACAAGATGGAAGTCTGTTAACTTCCAAATGGAAGGGAGCATATACTTTAGAGAGAGGTTCAGGATAGAGGACTTTGCTTCTTTCTTCAATCCATATTCTTGTATTTGCCTGTTGAATGAGAAGTTGCTAGGGTGCAATTTTTTAATTTCTTTTCTTTTCCTTTCTTTTTTTGCAGTCCAGTCATTAACCCACTTGTGGTCTCCCCCTCCCACAGTTCCTCATCCCATTCCTCCTCCCCCATATCTCCAAGAGAATGTTCCTGCACCAGCCAGGCCTCCCCACTCCCTGGGCCTCAAGTCTCTCAAATGTTAGCTGCATCTTCTTCCACTGAGGCCAGACCAGGCAGACCCATGTGTCTGAGGCCTTGGACCAGCTAGTCATGTATGCTGCCTGGTCTGCAGGGATCAGGATTAGTTGAGACTCCTGGTCTTCCTATGGGGTCCCCCTCCTTTTTAGCTTCTTCCAACCTTCCCTAATTCAACTACAAGGGGTCCTCAACTTCAGTCTAATGGTTTTGTGTAAGTATCTACGTCTGTCTCAGTCAGATGCTGGTTGGGCCTCTCAGAGGCCATGCTGGCTCGTGTCTGTCATAGCATCAGTAATAGTGTCAGGCCTTCCCTTGGGATGGATCCCAAGTTGGGCCAGTCACTGGACCTTCTTTCCCTCAGTCTCTTCTCTGCAGTTCTTTTAGACAAAAACAGTTCTGGGTCAGAGTTTTTGACTGTGGGATAGCAACTCCATACCTCCCCTTAATGCCCTGTCTTTCCACTGGAGGTGGACTCTATGAGATTCCTTTCCCCACTGTTGAGCATTTCATTTAAGGCCCCTCCCTTTATGTCCTGAAAGTTACTTAATCCCCAGGTCTCTGGTACTTTCAAGAGGGTCTCCCACCTCCCACCCCCTGAGGTTGCATATTTTCATTCATTCTTCTGGTCCTCAGGGATGCTCTCCTGTCTTCCCCCACCATAACTTATCATAATTCCCTTTTCTTCTTCCTTTCCTCTCCCCCACCCAGGTTCCTCCCTCCTTCTACCTCCTGTGATTGCTTTCTTCTCCCTTCCAAGTGGGATTGAAGCACCCTCACTTTGGAAGAGGGTGATCTTTTTATCCTTTCACTCAGACTATTTCTGAGCATACAGTCCTGCCTCACTCTCACAGTGGCTGATTGTGAGAGAAAGAATGGGGGTATGATTCCTCTTCTCATAAAAGGCCTGTCCAGAATGATCCACATCTAGACCTTCCTTAACTAGACACAGATACAGAAGGTTCTCTTCTAAAATGCTACCCAAACTTATGGAGGGCAAAGACAACAGAATGTACTCATTAGATCTGGTGTCTGGAGCAACACATACCCATTGATTAAGAATATATTGTTTACGTGCATGTCATAGAGTTTACCAAATGAACTTTCATTGCTATTTGTTAGGAAGAGCCTCTGGAGACACAGGGAGATGGAAGATGTTCTCACTAATTTTTGACCAGCAGATGGAGAAGAGTGGCTCAAGTTCTTTTTTTGTATGAAAACACCATGGAAGTCTTGATGTTAGAGGGATTATGCAAATATTTCTCTTCCACCTCATCTTGAAATTACTAGCTTCAACAAGAAGAATCACTATTGGATTGTGGCTTGCGGCATTCTGCTTTTCATTATATATGACAGCAGAGGATGTCGTTAACATTCATCAAGTGTCTGCTAGGTTCTAATAATTCTATTATACTTATCTAATTTTACCATTATACTTTAATTCTTATAATAATTGCATGCAGTTGCATCTCACACTGAGATCAAAGTCTAAAGTTGGCTAGGAAGACACTGTGGTCAAAGTTATTCCTGGAAATCCTGTAGGCAAAGTGCCACATTTGCAAAAGATTTACCTTCTTGTAGGAAGCCCAATAGAGTCATATTTTTCTTCAGCATTGGAACAAAGTTCAGAGTTTTATAGTTGAATTTGAAATAAAACAGTTGCATATATAGAAGATATGTTACATGTAAAATATCTATATTTAAATACTGAGTTATATGATACCAAGTGAAATGCTTACGCTGTGAGAAAAAGTATAGCTGGGTCTCAAAGGTAGGTAGATACACACCTTGATGTTTCTGACCACATTCATTAGGGTTAATATACTTGCTAAATAGAAAAAGGCACATAATAATAATTTTGTTCTGCATAGTTTTGTCAATAACACCAAGATTATATAATTGAATGTTACCAGTTGTGTATTCACTGTGACTACATTACAATGATATATTATTTACAGTGAGCTAGGATATGCTGCAAAACAAATTAAACATAAAGTCTTGGGAGCTTAACAACTTCATTGACTTACCTCAACTTACCTATTTCTTTTTTTTTTTTTTATTAGCTTGAGTATTTCTTATTTACATTTCGAGTGTTATTCCCTTTCCCGGTTTACGGACCAACATCCCCCGAAACCCAACCCCTCCCCCTCCCCTTCTTAATGGGTGTTCCCCTCCCCACCCTCCCCCCATTGCCGCCCTCCCCCCAACAAATCACGTTCACTAGGGGTTCAGTCTTAGCAGGACCCAGGGCTTCCCCTTACACTGGTGATCTTATTAGGATATTCAATGATACCTATGAGGTCAGAGTCCAGGGTCAGTCCATGTATAGTCTTCAGGTAGTGGCTTAGTCCCTGGAAGCTCTGGTTGCTTGGCATTGTTGTACATATGGGGTCTCAAGCCCCTTCAAGCTCTTCCAGTTCTTTCTCTGATTCCTTCAACGGGGGGTCCTATTCTCAGTTCAGTGGTTTGCTGCTGGCATTCGCCTCTGTATTTACTGTATTCTGGCTGTGTCTCTCGGGAGAGATCTACATCCGGCTCCTGTCGGCCTGCACTTCTTTGCTTCATCCATCTTGTCTAATTGGATGGCTGTATATGTATGGGCCACATGTGGTGCAGGCTCTGAATGGGTGTTCCTTCTGTGTCTGTTTTAATCTTTGCCTCTCTCTTCCCTGCCAAGGGTATTCTTGTTCCCCTTTTAAAGAAGGAGTGAAGCATTCACATTTTGATCATCCGTCTTGAGTTTCATGTGTTCTAGGCATCTAGGGTAATTCAAGCATTTGTGCTAATAGCCACTTATCAATGAGTGCATACCATATGTACTTTTCTGTGATTGGGTTAGCTCACTCAGGATGATATTTTCCAGTTCCAACCATTTGCCTATGAATTTCGTAAAGTCGTTGTTTTTGATAGCTGAGTAATATTCCATTGTGTAGATGTACCACATTTTCTGTATCCATTCTCTGTTGAAGGGCATCTGGGTTCTTTCCAGCTTCTGGATATTATAAATAAGGCTGCTATGAACATAGTGGAGCACGTGTCTTTTTTTATACGTTAGCATCTTTTGGGTATATGCCCAAGAGAGGTATAGCTGGGTCCTCAGGTAGTTCAATGTCCAATTTTCTGAGGAACCTCCAGACTGATTTCCAGAATGGTTGTACCAGTCTGCAATCCCACCAACAATGGAGGAGTGTTCCTCTTTCCACATCCTCGCCAGCATTTGCTGTCACCTGAGTTTTTTGATCTTACAATGGCTTATTTCTAATTCACATAAAATCCAAGAGAGGATAAAGCCTTCTCAAGTCTTCCATGTTACAATTTAGTAGTCTAGACCATTTGGCCTGTACTTTTGCCATTTTAACATGAAGGCTCTTGGATCAATCCTCTAAGCTAAGAAAGTTGAAAGGACACACACTGTGTTTCAGATGCTTTTGTTCAGAAGTAACCCACTTAGTACATTCATGAGTAATTAGACAGAATAGGTACACAATATTTCTAATTTCCAAGGGATTGCTAAGGGTGTGTCTAACATATCTCTACCATACATTTTTGGTTTATTTAATGAGGAATGACGAGAGGGCATGCTACTGTTTTAAGTACATTATTTAAGTTATTACACATACCTGTGAGACGAATAATGCTTTGTCTCTATTTTAAGGGGTAAAACTGTGGATTGAAAGAGTTAGATAATTAGACAACTGGCAGGGTGAAGATGCAATCCCACCTTTATTGAGGTTTAGTGATATTAATATGCTTGCTGCTGAGTCACATTTAAACTCTCGTGAAATTGCATGTGTAGCAGGCTTAGAATTTAATGTAAATAGTGGTTATACTGATAGTCTATTAGTCTGTTTTCATCACTTGAACAAAATACTTTAGATAAGACACTTTATAAAGAGAAGTTTTTTTTTTAAAATCTGATAAATTCATATATACACGCAATGTATTGTGTTCAAGTCCATCCCCCATTCTCTCCTTTTCCCCATAACATTTTCTCCCTCTCTTTCCATGTGCTCTTATTTTTAAACCCATGGAGTCCACTTAGCCTTTTCTGTTTGTGCCTTACACCAAAGCTCTTGGCTCTTCACAGAAAAGGGAGCAGAAAGATTTTAAGAACCAGAGATAATATGTGTCTGTAGTATTTGGACATTACAGTGCTGTTGTACCCATGAACTTCACATGTGCACTACCTGTAAAAGATCAGGTCAGTCACACTTCCAGCATATATGGGGGAGGGCCTCATGAGACCCAGCCACTAGCTGAGGTGATGAGTGCTTAAAACAAGACTTGATTGAGTGGTTGAAGCCCAGTGTACAACAGGATTTCCATTACAGGCTGGTTTGAGTAAGAGTAGACCACATAGGCTCACATATTTGGATGCTTGGTAATCAGGGAGTGGCACTATTGGAGAAGGATTAAGTGTTTTAAGTTTTACCTTGGTGGAGGGAGTGGCATTATTGGAGAAGGATTGCGTGTTCTAAGTTTTACCTTGGTGGAGAAAATTAGTCACTAGGGGTGGTATTTGAGGCTTTCAAAACAGCTCTAGCCAGGCCCAATGTCTCTCCTTTCCTTCTACCTGTGAACTGGGATGTAAAACTCTCAGCTCCTTCTCTCAGCACCATGCATGCCTGCACACTACCATGCTTCCTGGAATGATGATAATGAACTAGACCTCTGAAATGTAAGTCAGTCCCAATTAAATGCTTTCTTTTATAGGAGTTGAAATGGTCGTGCTGTCTCTTTGCTACAACAGAACACTGGCTAGGACATCTTACTGAGTTTGAAGGACCCTTAGGGGCTTTTGCCAGCCTAATACCCACTGCCTTAGGCCAAGACTAGGCCAAGTACCAGCTTCCTGCCTTGGGTCAAGGCTAGGCTAAGTTCCTTTCTCCACCCACAGTTCTCTGTAGGAGCAGGGACATTCTTGGAAAGCTGATGCAACTTGTACCCCTAAAAGTGTAAAAATTGGTTGTTATAGCCATTCGGAATCACCTTCTGGTCACTCTCCACGAGGGGCTGATTGAGGGTTGAACCTGACACACCAGAAAAATAAACCTCTTGCATTTGCATTGAACTCCGTTCTCTTGTTTTACTTGGGGGAGGGGGGAGGCTCCTGGTAGTTAAAACTCATTTTGAGTCTTACAGCTTCATTGAGGGGAGGTTTTGCAGAGAGATTTGATAATTGAAAACCAAATGACCATATTTCAGTTAAACTCCTTTTTTCTAATATGGGCATTCTTGGAGAAAAATGATGTAAGAGTAGGGACTGTAAAAAGTGTTATCTGATATAGGAAAAGAGAAGGAAACTTATTGCAAATGATAAGATGTGGTCCACGGTGTTGGAATCCTGAGGAATGTGATTTCTTAGACCAGAGAGATTCTTATTTTAGGAAAGGAAGAACATATTTTTGAAGGGTAAGTGTTGTATTCCTCTATTAAGAGTATTCACAGAAGCCCAATCACTTGGGACCTAGTTGTGGTTTATAGGTACACAGGCTTAGGGGAATTATACATATTATGATTACATATTATATGTAATACAATAATATTTTAGACAGCCTTGGCAGTACTAGCTGTAACAAAACCAAGTTCATACATTTCAGTTACCATCATAAAGTGTTACAGGGATGTTTTATTGGCCAGAATCTGCTCCACAGAATCAGTGAGGAAGCATAGATATACCCCCCCCCACCATTTGTTAGAACCTGAGTCTACTGCTGCATTTTCTGCATCTATTTGCATTTTTACTGGAACTCAAAGAAAGAAAAAGAAAATATACTCACCACATCATCTACACAATCTATGGACCAATACTAATGCATTTGGCTACACCGAATATAATGGAAGCAGGGAAATATAGCCTAGCTACACGAAGAGGAGGAGGAGGAGGGGGAGAAGGAGGGGGAGGAGGAGGGGAGGTAATGGGTTTGTGAATATTCAGACCAATTTCTGCCATAGCTAGAATAAACAGAAAGATGGCGGCATCATAGAGAACTCAGAATAAAATACCACATGCGCCAGGGAATCCCTGTGGGGGACATGGTTTTTAAAGCACAAAACACTGTACTCTTGATATACAGAGCCATGATTCTTTACATTAAACCAGAAGACTAATGGGAAGAGATTGCAATAAAGGAACTTCTAGGGTACATGGAGATGGACAGGTGAGTGAATCTGGAGCTTTGAGCAGCTTCCTTGTGATTTTGGCTATGCCCACAGGAAAGATTATTGAAGTCTCATCAATACAACAAAGGTTCTTCAGCTCTGAAAGATTACTTGACTACTTCCTGCCAGTAGGAATCCCCAAGACATGAAAGAGTCAGTTGCATCTAGGATAATAACCAAAGCTAACATTTATTCAGTGCTTAGAACGGACCAAAACCTGTGCTAAATACTTGACTTGCTCTATTGTATGTTCACCTTTACAACAAGGAAGCAATTCCCCACAGTTCTTGTGTATTTCTGCATGTCTTATAGGCACAGGCACAAGCTGGCTTTATTTCAGACTTTTCAGGAGTAATTGTCTTGAAAATAATCCTTGAAAGAGAAGTCACAGCACCCTCCATAATAGGATAGATTTGTTAGCTGGCCAGGATAAACAAGAGATTGTTTTCCTTTGCAACACAACTTCACAAAGTTTGTTTACAGGCTCTTTAAAAGATTTGGATTTTTTGAGCATGAGGTTAGTACAAACTTAACTAGAGCACAAACCCACTGTCTAGACAGCACTCACTGGAGCTCAGTTGGGCACTGTCCCCATTGGAATTAAGGAGACAAGTTTCATGCAGATATGCAGCTTTTGATGACTGCTATTCTGGGAATAATAAATCCCCTGTTAGATTCAGGAGTCTTATGTCTTCTACCTGCCACTGTGAAACTGGGAAGTTAACAGGTTAGCTGTCAAACAACTTAGACTCCTCACGTTTGCTGAAACAAACACACAATTAACACAGTGTGGGTGATAATTTCCATCCCTATATTATAAATGGGAAAACTGAGGATTTAAAAAACAATGGGACATGCCAAAATTTATGTAGTTATTAAATGATAGAGACAGGAATTGGACTTTAAGGATGAGGCTTTATAACCAGCACTTTTAGGCACATAAGTGAAAAATATTCAAGTTGAGAAACCCCAAGTGATTTAATGTTTGATGGATAATAATTTTGTTAATATAACTTAAATAGGTAGGTGAAATATTTATCCTTCATGCAGCCTCAGAAAAGAAGGGAAGTTTTGGCTGTTGAATCTGTAGGAATGGGTTTTTGTTTTGGTATCATTAAGTAAATGTCCAGTAAGACAAATGACCAAGATCGAATAAGCAGTTGCTTACTTTGAAACCTGCTTGCCTCAATTGTGGGGCAAGTTTTCCCACAGAGAGGGAGGGAATAGCAGAAGTTCAGAGTTCAGCATGCTGACTTTGAAAGATAAGAGTATTCAGGAAGTTGGGATCAATCGCATATTTCAGCAGTGCGGTGGGCAGCATCATTTTTCTTCGCTGAAAAATGTGGTATGAAGACAATGCTCTGGGTGAGGACCAACCTCCTAGTGTGCCTTTAAGGTTGTTGGGAGTTTTCTTTGGCACTCTTCTCTCCTGTGTGATTAGTCTACTTTGCAATTTCTGTCTTCTGTAGGTTTTCTGAAAGCTTTCGTCTTTAGCCTCAAGGACACTGAGGATGCTAGTGGAAGTCAAGTCTTCTTTGCGTTTGTTTTCCATGAATTATCCCCACCTGTTTACTCATGAGAGTTTAAGTCTATGTGTGTATCATTCTGACTTTGAGAGAGAGTGGAGCTTGGTGTTTCTAAATGCTTCAGGAATGTGTACAGTACCTTATTTCTTTAGATTATCTCCTTCCTTACCACTTCTCTTCTCTTCAATGTATATACAATGGCTGAAGCTTCTGATGCCATTAAGAACCACACGGAAATCAGAACTGAAGCAGCCACTTTCATCAAGGTCACACTCGGAGGCTGAGTCAGACCTTTTGGTTTTTTAACCAGAATTAAAGTTTGAGTGAACTAGATGCAGAAGACATCACCAGTAGATGTTATAAAGTTGGTTAGTGTTTATGAAGAAGGCGTCTTAATTCTGTTAAATTTTCATGATCACTTGGCAGTAAAAAGTTTGTGAGACCAGGTCTCACATAGGCCAGGCTGACATTGAATTTGTTATATTGGTAAGACTAATTTTGAGCTCCTAATACTTTTACTCCAGCTTCCCAAATGGTGAGGTTTCAGACATGCACCACCGTGCCCATACATTTTAGGTTTTTAACCCAAGTATTGTTATATTGACTTTGGAATGCATTTATATTCACAATACAGTTGAAACAAATGAATTTTTATTTCAAATATATTAGATTTGTATAGGTCCCACACCCCTCATCAAACAACCTTTAAAGAACAACAACAACAAGAGGGGCCATTATAGAAAGCCACAACAGTTTGAAAAGTAACCATGGGATACCCATCCCCAGTTCCTACATTTAGAACAACTCAATACCTATGCCCAAGGCTCAGGGCACATTGTGAAAGAATGGATGGGAAGAGTGGGAACGCCAGCAAATCAGGATGATTGTAGAATAGTATCTTCTAAAAAATTCAAGGAAAGAGGAAAGAAAGTGGAAGAGGACAGGAAGGAAAAGGGATGGATCCGGGAGGAACTGAGGGAGGAGTGTGGAGTGAATTGGATTAAAATATAGTGTATGAAATTCAAGAATTAATAAAAAATATATTATCCAAAATTAAAGTAAATTAAAAATAAGTTATATATGATCTTGGGCAGTAACTGTTTTGAATAATCTGTATAATTCTCATCTCCAAAATTAATGAAATTTCAGGACCTTAGAGAGTCACAGACATCTTAGAAAAAAAAATCCCTGTATTATAGGAAAATAATGGGCAGTGAAATGATTCCCTCAGAGGATAGAAAGAGGAGTCAAAGAAACAGACAATTAGGTAAATGAAAGTCTACTTAATTCTTGTATGGATAATCAAAAGAAAATGTGGCTTTAAGCGTAAGAGTAAGGATTTAATTTAGAACTAAAGGAGATATTTTTAATGGTCCTGCTTGTTGGTAATTGGACTGGCTCATGTTAGGGTGGGTATGAAGTCTCATTTTTAAAGAACTGGTGTGAGAGGAAAGGGGCTTTTATTTGCACATTCCAGCAGTTACACAGACTTTTATCACTTCTGAGTTTCTTGCGCATGGTTTATTCTACGTGGACTATTCTGCTAAGGTGTTTATTTTTCCTTTTCACTGTACCATTGCTAGAGAACTAGAAGGTGCTGTGTGTGTGTGTGTGTGTGTGTGTGTGTGTGTGTGTGTGTGTGTGTGCGCGCGCGTGCTTGTATTTAGGAGGAGAGAAGTCCAGTTAGCAGAGCATTACTCATTTGTAGGCAGATAGGTAGGGCTGTAGCAATTTAATACTGCTGACCTGTCGTGGGACAGTTACAGATATTCATTCCAGCATTGACAGAACCTTGTTCCCAAATTTATGTTCACTTATTTTGTAAATCACATTTTATGTGTGTATGTGTGATTTCACATGTCTTACTCTGCAGTGTCAAGGGACAACTTGCAGAGTGGGCTCTCTTTTCCACCATGTGGGTCCTGGATGTTAACTTCAGTCTTCGGGCCCAGAGGCAGGCACCTTTAACTGCTGCGCCATCCCGCACTTCACTTCCATTTATCATTATTATTTTGCCTCTTCTTTTCAGCTATGAAGGGAAACACATGGGTTACTAAAATGACGTGAATGAATGCTAATATCTCTTTATAATCTTGCCTCTATGGATGGTCTACTATTTTTAAACATGATAAATGTATTGCATTTTCTTGTAAATTAGGGAACTTCATATTATAGATGGGTGAGTCATGAAGGAGTATAATCTCTGCTCAGTGTTATAAACTCTTAGACAATACTTACATTAAGCCTTCCTTTCATTTTATTTTTTCCAAAGACGTCTCCATTTCTAGATTGAGTATTCAGAATTTTTATCACTGGTGGACAAAACTAAGGGTAAATGAGCAATATGATCTTAACTCATCCACTGACTCTGGCTTAGTCTATTATTTCCTTCATATCTCAGAAGACTCACCTTCTTCTAAATGAATAAAATGAAGTAAAATTAAAGGGGATTTGAAAGAGTGATAAGAATTTTCAAGTCTTTCATGACACCAGAGTTCACACCCAGAAAGGTTATATTTTGGTTAATATTTGGAACAATGGTTCTCACCCTTCCTAATGCCGTGACCCTTTAACACAGCTCCTTATATTGTGGTGACTCCAACCATAAAATTATTTTAGTTGCTATTTCATAACTAATTTTGCTACTGTTTATGAGTCAATCCTAATATGCAGGATATCTGATATGTGACTCCAGTGAAAGGATCATTGTACTCCCCAAGGGGTTGTGACCCACCGCTTGAAAACCACTGGATTAAGAGAAAAGTTTAGTATTCAATAATTTTTATTTTAGAAGCTTGCCATTTTCATTCATTTATCTGTGATCTGCTTAAGACGTATATTCCCCAACAATGTATGGCCTTTTAAGGCTGTGAGAGAGCAGACAGTAAATCCAGACAAGTTCTAATATGCCTTCTGCCAACTGTAATTTAGCTGGTTCTTTGAGAGCTCAAGTTTTTTATTACCATAAATATACTTCAGCTTCTAGGTGTCTCCGTGCTGACAACGTTGTCCAATTTTGAATCCCAACATCTTCATTTCAAAAGATGGAAAATGAAACTGCAAAGGTCAGGTTTCATTGTAATTGTGGGGTCTGCTGAAAAAAAAAAGACTAGCTTTCTTGGCACTGAGCCACCATCCATGCTGCTTGCTTCAGAGGACACTCAGGCATGGGGGAAAATGCCAGCATGCAATTCAAGTGAATGATGGCACCTGGCACTTGGACTACCAGGAAATATTTGGTCATATTTCAGTGTCTGATTTTGTCACCACACAAAGAAGAGAAGACTTTAAAGAAAACTCTTATTTAGCAAACATGATTGCACCATGGTTCCTACTTCCAGAACATCTGTTTTTCCTCTCTCCATAAGAGACAGCTTTCAACCTCCAGTTCTTATTGCAGGCAACAGGACTTTACCTGCCTGAGCACTTAGAGCAGTGATTCTCCACCTTCCTAATGCTATGACACTTTAATATAGGCCCTCATTGCTGTGGCAACTCCAACCTTAAAATTATTTTCATTGCTACTCTACAGCTGTAATTTGGCTACTGCTATGAATTGTGATGTAAATATTTTTGGAGGTAGAGGGTTGTCAAAGGGGTTGCAACCCACGGGTTGAGAACCACTGACTTAGTACCTCGTGTTTACCTGCAAAAGCCATAACTGTGATTTCTACCTCAGTAGTTGGCAAGATGGGCTGAGGTAGTACAGGCTGCATGCTTTAAAAAGTGCCTGGTACAAAAGAAATTCTCTACAATTGTAAGCTAGTGTCAGGGCTCCCATCATCATAATAGCTAAGGTGCTCTGAGAGAGACACTAGACATGATTCACTTCTATCTTCTTTTTTAAAAAGATTTAAAAAGTTATTTTATGTGTATGAATGTTTTGTCTGCCCATATGTCTTTGTACCATACATATGCCTGGTGCCTGTGGAGGTCAGAAGAGGGCATTAGATCCACTTAAACTGATATCAACTCCCATATTGGTGCTGAGAAGCAAACCTGGATTCTCTGTAAGAGCACCAACTGCTTTTAACCTATGAACTATCTTTCCAGTCCCCACTTATTATTTCTTATTGAATCTTCACAGCAATTCCATAAAGTTGACTTCACTCCTCTTTTTCCTTTGGATGGAATAGCTGTGGTAGAATGAAGGCGACTATAGTTAGAGTAGGAACCAGGTCACAGTTGCATAGTGAGCCAACTTAAACCCAACCGTCTAAGCTCCAGGGCTCATGTTTCTGAACAAAGCCATAGAAAAAACAAACTGTGTGGCAGATGCTGCCATGGTTCTATCCATGGTTCTATCTGTCACTCTTACTAGTTCAGCATGCAATAGCCAGATTTCTAACTGCCAGCATTTGTATTTTGTTGCATGAGAATTTTCTCTGACCTCTACATGCCATTTTCTTAATCATATGGTAGACAGAAAGGTCTGGAGAATCAAGATGTTCTAAGGAGCCTCTAACTAGTGATTGTTGTGTGGTGATGGATAAATACTCCTAGCCCCTTGGACCTAGGTGGGGTGAGTATGAGGTGTGTCTTAGTTTGATTCCTAGCTCCAGTTGCCAGCTACTGTTTCCTACCTTTATATCTTTATTACTTTCCCTTGCTCCTTGACTAGCTTCTCCATTACTTTGTTTTCACTCCCTTCCAACTAACTACACTCAAACCTACTTTCAGAGTTTTGTCCTGGGGGAATCAAATTGATACAGTCTCTTTCCATGTTAAGATTCTCTGATTTAAAAGATGCTGGCGGTGGAGAGGAGCAGAGGAACAGCTAGACTCAGGAAGAAAATGCCTTCATGGGATCAGGCCCAACTCATTGTGGCTGGTGCTGTCCCTGGGCAGGTTGTGTTTTATAAGAAAACAGGCTGAGCAAGCCATGAGGAGCAAGCCAATAAGAAGCACTCCTCCCTGGCCTTTGAATCAGCATATACATTCAGGTTCCTGCTCCATTTTTCTTGTCCTGTCTTCCTTTAATGACAATCTACAATGTGGAAGTAAAAGCCCAATGAACCGATTTCCTCCAAAACTTGCTTTTTGGTCATGATCCTTCATCACAATAATAGAAACAACAACCTCTACGTACGCAGCAGATGGCAGTGCTAACACATTCACCCCATGTAACACCGTAAAACGTTTCCAAATGAGACAGTTTGAAAATATTGTTTGGCTGGGAGGTGGGCAAAGTCACTCCCAGTTGAGAAACATTACGTTTGCACGATATATCATTCAAGAAGATATAACAATATTAATATTATTGGTTGATTTGCCAGACATTCTACGTGCTGCTCTATGCACTGTGGATTATTTGATTCTCATACCATTTTATCACTTTCATTTGACATACAAAGAAATGAGGTTCATGGAGGTGATTTTGTCCAGTAAAACAAGTAGAAGGTAAACCCACATTTCAAATCTAGGTCTGTCAAACAGCAAACTCATGTTCCTTTACTGATTTTTACTTATTTATTCATTACTTCTTTCATATGTGAAATATTGATTGAGCATTTTCTGTGTGTCAAGCATTGTATTTGGCATTAGGCATACAAAAACAAAATAAGACAAAACCCCCAAAACCCAACCCAAACCAACCAAACAAAAAACCCTGGCCTTGCATCGAAAACCAGACCATCTAATATAGCACTACCCAAAAGAACTTTCTTTAATCATGTTTTACTCTGTGCCCAGTAGGCAGGTACTAGCCACATGCTGCTATTAAAGTATTCAAGTATACCTAGGAGATTAGTGTGGCTGGAACACGTGAGACAGGAGAAAGTAGAAATAAATAAGGACAGAAATGCATACACAGGAGTCAATTTTATTCAAATTTGGTGGAATGAATCCCTTGGAGAATTTGAAACAGGGGAATAATATAAACTGCTTAGTGGTGTAAAGGATTGCAAGATAAGAAAAGTTAAAGAGGATATGGGATTAGACTAGTCACTCCAAGACTGGAATAAGAAGCTATTTGGAAGTAAAATCAAGAAGCCTTGCTAAGGTCCTTCTCTTCTTTTTGCTGAGTGCCAGTTGCTTGCTGTCAGCAAGTACATGAAACCGAGGAAAATGTTACTTGTCCTGGCTTGATGTTATTCCAGATACGAAGCTGTCATCATGAAAGACATTGTTGATAGCACCTCAGACCACCCTTATCACCATGCCCTGGTGACTGGATTGACCACTATTTCCCAAAAGTGACAACTACCACATGAAGCTCAAGAAAAAGGATGACCAAGGTGCAGATGCTTCAGTCCTTCTTAGAAGGGGAAACAAAAATATTCATAGGAGGAAATGCAGAGGAAAGGTTTGGAGCAGAGACTGAAGGAAAGTCCATCCAGGAACTGCCCCACCGGGGGATCCAGCCCATACACATACAGCCACCAAACCCAGAAAATATTACTGATGCCAAGAAGTGCATGCTGACAGGAGCCTGATATAGCTGTCTCCTGAGAGGCGAATGCTAGCAGCAAACCATTGAACTGAGAATGGGGACCCTATTGGAGGAGTTAGAGAAAGGATTGAAGGAGCTGAAGGGTTTTGCAAGCCCATGAGAACAATAGCAACCAAAGAGAGCTCGCAGGGACTAAACCACCATCCCAAGAGTACACATGGACAGACCCAATGGCTCCAGCTGCATATGTAGCAGAGGATGGTCTTGTTGGGCATCAATGGGAGGAGAAGCCCTTGGTCCTGCCAAGGCTTGACCCTCCAGTGTAAGGGAATGTCAGTGCGGGGAGGCAGGAAGGGGTGGGTGGATGAGTCAGGGAACATCCTCATAGAACAAGGAGATGGGATAGGGGGTTTATGGATGGGAAAACAGGAAAGGGCATAACATTTGAAATGTAAATAAAAGCAATCCAATTTAAAAAAAAAAAGGAAAAAACAAGTGACAACTACCATGGACAAGAAGAAAATCTCCGAGATCAAAGATCAAGTCCTTTGTGAATATGTATAACTATAGTCACTTTATATCCACAAGATACTCTGTGCTTATCCCCTTGGACAAAATGCTTGTCCACAAGGTTGTCTTTAGAAACTCACCTCTGAAATGCAATGCTAGGTGGGAGGCCAAGGTAAAGTTTGAGGAACAATACAAGACAGGGAGGAGCAAATAGTTTTTCTAGAAGCTTCACTTTTAGTTGTATTTTTGTTTCCATCATTAAAAAAAAGACTTGCTACTAGGTTATGTGGGAAATGTGAAAGATAGATGAATTAGAAACGCTTACAAGGATTTTAAGCAAGGTATACGTGCTTCATGACCAGCTTTCCCTTTTCATCCCTGTGGTGGTTTGAATGGGAATGGTTCCCATATGCTCATATATTACAATGCTTGGTCTCCAGTTGATAGGAAGTATTAGGATGTGTGGCCTTGTTGGGGGAAGGGTGGGTGAGGTTACAAAAGCCCATGCTATTTCCAGTTAGTGCCCACAACCTGTGCTTGTCTATCCGATGTAGGGTCTCAGCTACTGCTCCAGTACCAGACTGTCCCTGGTGCTAGGCTTGCAATGATGATAGTTATAGGTTGTAACCATCTGAAGCTGTAAGTAAGCTCCAATAAAGTCTTTTTTCTGTATGTTGCCTTGGTTGCAGTGTCTATTCGTAGCAGTATAAAAGTCACAATGAAATTACCTGAAGGGTTCTAGCTAGCCTGAGCATGACAACATAGCACCAACAGGTCTTACCCTTTCCCCTTCCTTCTCCCTTGAAAAATGTTAGATTTCGTTCCTAAATCTAGTCGCCATTCCCTCATTTGGCCACTCTTATGCCTAACCCATTCCTGAGGCTGATTGCCAAGGTCAAACTATCAAAACACTGTGTTCCAGCAATCAAAGATCCATTTTGATACATTAATTAACATACTCAAACAGCAAATCCTAGCTCATCCAAGCAAAGACTCTCCCCCTTTTCCTCTTGAAATTAACACTTGCAAAGCTATTTGCTGCTGTTTCTGCCTGATTGAGATTCATCCACCTTGTTTCTTTACCTTGCTTAATAAAGGATCTCTTTGTGATTGGAAATTGGTGGAGTGTTTGTGCCTAATTTGGGGTTCAAAGTGGGGCATCCAACAGTACCTGGGTTCCTTCATTACCTACATCTGACCTGTCTCCTGACTGTGTTTATGTATTGCATAAGGGAGAATTGTGTGTTTATGTATTGCATAAGGGAGAATTGTATGTATTATGTATTGTATAAGGGAGAATTGCTCAACAGCTTGTGCTATTTACTTGTGTTTGCAATGCAGCCCTGTTCTTATATTTCTTCGCTTCTGGAAGTTTTTTTCTTCTTCTTGAATTCCCTAGGTCCCATCCATCCTCTAAGAATCAGGTCTAGTACTGTTTCTCCCAAGAGCTTTACTCAAAATTACTTTCTACTTGCCCCTCTCTTTTGGTTGAAAACTGTCCCATCCTGTATCTTTGTACTTCAACTTAGCATTCACATGTTTTCAAAATATAATAAATTGGAAGATTCGTGAGGGTAAGAACTGTTCCTTATTCAACTTTGAAGAATTGTAGTTTTTCTTATATGAAATCAGAAATGGAGACAAAGCCTGCTGTGATGTTAGGATACTTATTTGACAGGTGACGGAGTGAGACAGGAAAGAATCAAGAAGGGGTTCATAAAATGGATGTGATGTTGCTTGTGTCAATGGTTCCTACCCAGAATCTTATTAATAATTACACATGGAGCACATCATGATTGTTCCTATCAAAGAGCTGGAAAGCTGGAATCTTTACCTAACTGTTTCCTTTCTTTTCTGGGTATGGGATACCCCTGAATGTATAAAATTTCTTGTGCTGTCAGATGTCTGTAAACTGCATTGTATTGGCAAATTGTTATAAGCTGTTTAAGCTTGTTGAAATCAGACTCTTTCCCCAGATACTACTATGTTACTTTCAAATGCTCTCTGAAATGTTCTTCCTCCAAAGCTCCTTCTCTGAGAATGATCTGACCTCCCTCAGGCTACGATATAGAATGAAGAGCAAACACCCCCCCCCCAAGAGTAAAAAGGCTATTTCTTTGAGAACAGCTAGAAGTAAACAACTTTCAGTGGATGTTATTATTGTTCACTCCATGATATAATGACACCAGCAGTGGGAAGGGGAAGTTTGAAGTTCCATTACGAGAAGCTCATCCATTGAGAGAAAGTTCAATTGCAAGCTTCAACACAGTGCTTCAACATTCCTATTCAGTTTTGCTAGATGTTTGTAAGCCCTCAATTTGTTGATGTTATCTTTCTCATGTTACTTGCTTTTATTTGGAAGCCTTACCCAGAGGACACTCTGCTCTGCCAAGGACTCTTGATCAGTAACTGTAGCTGGCAGCATCAACAGGGTTTTCTAGTCAGTTTCTGCTGCCTGTTTGTAAGTCTCCCATCTGACAGTGTTATCTTTTGTCTGTATTCTCAATTGGCTTCTTAAGTCATCTTTGCTGGATGTTGTGAGCTCCCAATGTCACAATACTTCGTTATCTGTCTGCTACTTCTTAGCATCTACTACTCATGAGTCATTCTTTTACTTTTGCTTGCTATATACTTAATAAGCTCACTCGTTCAAAATCAAAAGCATAGATATTAGAGGTCATTCTCTAGATCACACTGAACAGTGTCTTATTCAGGGGATGTGTTAATTCTTTTCTTGTTTTTTGAGTCCAAATACCTGATAGGAAAGAACATAAGGGGAAAGGGATTTATTTTGGTTCATAGTCTGAGAGTTATAATTCACTGTGGAGAGAAGGCTCGATGGCAGAAGCATGTCACATTGCATCCACAGTCAGGAAGTAGAGTAAACAGAAAGTGCAACTTGGTTAAAAATCTAAAAAGATTCTTCCCCAGTGACCACTTCCTCTAGTGAAGCTCCACCTTCTGAAGATTTCACAATTTTTCCAAAAGGCCTTGCCATCTGGAGATGGAATGCTCAAACACATGATCCTATAGGGGAACATTTCACATTAAAGTCACAACATTCTGCCCATTTCCCTCATGGGTTCATAGCTGTCTCATAATGTAAAACTGCATCCAGTCCGACTTTAAAAGTCTCCATAATCTTTAACAGTCTCAATAATGTTCAAAAGTCTCTTTTGATACTCAAGGCAATTTCTTAACTGTGAGTACCCATAAAAAGAAGAACAACCTATATATTTCTACTATATGAAGGAACAGCACAAACTCCCATTCCAAAATGGAAGAATAGATGGGAATAAAACAACATCAAAACAGAACAGGAAAACCACTAAATCCTGTATTTGGGCTTGGGACAGAATCATCTGAGCTCCAGTGTATTTGGGTAGCCACATTCCTCTGGCTCAGCAGTCTACAGCACACGGATCTCTTGGTCCACTTCCACTCTGTGCCTATAGATTTCTTTGGCAAACAGTCCCTGGTTTTGCCATCTTCAATGTCCTAGGGTCTCCATTGTAACTTAACCTTCATCTTTTCAGCTTTATATCAAAAGGTCTCCTTTGAAAAGATCTGACTATGTTCACATTTACTAGCATCAGTGACTTTCTGTAATGGCCTATTAAGCTCTGCTTGGAGCATTCCAGGGGTTTCTTTAACCTGTAGCTCTAAACTCTTCTACATTCCCTCAGCAAACAAATACCAAAGACCTAGGAAAAGTATGCGCAAATTGATCATAGTAATGGTGGTTCCCTTTGTATCAATTTTCTGCAATAGTTACTTTTATTATTGCTGTGACCTGACAAGAAATGATTTAAGGGAGAAAGGGTGAATTTTGGAGTATAGTTGTAGTTAATCTACTCCATCGTAGTGGGGATAGACTAGCAATCAGGTGGTAGGAGTGTGAAGTAGCTGGTCACATTGCATTCGCATTCAGGAAGCAGAGACTGACCTGTAGGGCTGCCTCCAGTGACTTCCTCCCTCTAACAATGCTCCAACAGCTAACATTTCCATAACCATTCAAAACAGTGCCACCAGCTGAAGACCAGATATTCAAAAACAGGAACCTATAGGGGGAGGGACATCTCACATTTAAACCAAGCAGGGATAAGGAAACTTCGTTGGCACTGAACAGAGTTTTCCAGCAGAGGAATGGAAGATTATGTCCTTTGTGTGAGAGATGGCCGGAGAGAGCTCAGAAATGAGCCAAGCTTAGATGGTACACCAACAGCAGCTGTTTCAATACTAATGCTTGGCTTGGTGTCTGCCACAAAAGTTGTGGCTAAATATTTATTTGTTACATCAAAGTAAATTCAGGCAGGTTGGGCTCAGTTTTGGGGAGCTATCAGAAAAAATTAATTTGCCTTTGCACATAATTTTGATAGAAATTATATTTTATATTTCAAGAACTGTATATATAAACTCTTATAAAATGCATGTCCAGTAACCGGAAGCTACTGGTATACATTTTAGAAAATGTCTTTATCTTGCTTATTCCCTGCTCTGAAAAATAAAAACTGTGTCTGGTAAACAATTCACAGTTATGGTTCCAGTAAATGTAGTGATTTTTCTCTAGAGACCCATGAGAGCATGAATTCTGATGTTTTCAGAACACCATTCATTTCTGTTTGACATTGACAATTAACAAGTAGACCTTAGCTGCTTATCAGATCATAACTTCACTTAAATTTCCCATGACTGGAAATTAAAAAAGTTGTTTCCAAGGTAACTGACAGACAGCTATTGCCCTCCAGGGTATCTCAAGTTTGGAGTTTAAAATGGGATCTCCATCTCCCATCTCTCTTTTTCCTCTATTTTTCTTTCTCTCTCCCTTCTCCCTTGCTGTTGGTTATAATTTTCTTTTTGAAGATGTTCTCCAAATCTGCAGTAAAAAAAGTTGAGTGCTCGAACATTCTGAGATTTCGATATAAAGTATTAGATTATGTGTAACTGGGGTGCATGGGAGAGGATGAGATTACATGACCAGCTAGAAAACCATAAGGAGATTCGGGGGGCTTAAGTTTTCTCTTAAAACAACTTGTTCTCAAAAGAACTCAGCAGGGTATCATGAGAAGTACTTTAATCCCTCCCAACAGGAGCAATTTTAATGACTCTAAAAGACCTAAACACCTCCTACTCAACTCCATTTTTAAAAGGTTTCTCATCACTTCTCAAATCATGCCTTTAAAGACCCAGTCTCCAACTCATGAATATTTAGGAGACAAATCACATTGAAAGCACAGTGAGCACTGATTGATTCTATTGCCCAAACACCTCCTGCTGGATCCTGCTGGACTCTACTAAGAATCTCAATACTAAATTGAGAATTAATATTCCAACACAGGAACTGTTGAAGGGCATATTCAAGCCATAAGAGATTCATGCTTTCCATTAGTCTCTAGCAGTGAATGGCATAAAGTATCAGTTCAAGAAATTTGCAAATAGATTATAGAGAAAAGGTGAATAGAGATAGCTATGGTAGCGGCCATCTTGTGATGGAAAAGAATGTTTTACTCTGTAATCCTTTGTGGGTGGGTAAAGGGAAAGGAAAAAGAGATTATCTTTACATATATAGGCCAGTGGTTCTCACTCTTCCTAATGCTGTGACTCTTTAATACAGGTCCTCATATTGTGGTGAACCCCAACCATAAAATTATTTTTGTAGCTACTTTAGAACTGCAATTCTGCTTCCGTTATGAATATAATGTAAATATCTGCTATTCAGGATATCTGATATGTGACACCTGTGAAATGGTCATTTGACAAACAGGTTGAGAATCACTGGCCTTAGTAACAATGCTTCTTTCCTCCCCAATGAGATCTCTGAGTTATATGGGTCCTGTAATTGAGTGCAAGAGTGAGAACAAAAGCAAGAGTGAGAGAGGGAGAGGGAGAGAGGAGAGAGGAGAGAGGGAGGAGAGAGAGAGAGGAGAGAGAGAGAGGAGAGAGAGAGAGAAGAGAGAGGGAGAGAGAGAGAGGAAGGGAGGGAGAGAGGAGAGAGAGAGGAGAGAGAGGAGAGAGAGAGGAGAGAGAGAGAGAGAGGAGAGAGAGAGAGAGAGAGAGAGAGAGAGAGAGGGAGAGAGAGAGGAGAGGAAGAGGGAGAGAGGGAGAGAGGAGAGAGAGGAGAGAGGAGAGAGGAGAGAGGGGAGAGGAGAGAGGGAGAGAGAGAGGAGAGAGAGGAGAGAGAGAGAGAGAGGGGAAGAGAGAGAGAGAGAAGATAGATAGGATAGGGGAGGGGAGGGAGGAGAGGAGAGAGAGAGAGAGAGAGAGAGAGAGGAAGAGAGAGAGAGAGAGAAGGAGAGAGGAGAGGGCAGAGGGGAGAGAGAGAGAGAGAGAGGGGAGGAGAGGGGGGGGAGGGGGGGGAGGGGAAGAGGGAGAGGGGAGAGAGGGGAGAGGAGGAGAGGAGAGAGGAGAGAGGAGAGAGGAGAGAGGAGAGAGGAGAGAGAAGAGAGGAGAGGGGAGAGGGGAGAGAGGAGAGGGGGGAGGGGAGGGGAGGGAGGAGAGGGGAGAGGAGAGAGGGAGAGGGAGAGGGGAGGGGAGGGGAGAGGGAGAGGGAGAGAGGGGAGAGGGGAGGGGAGAGGGGAGGGGAGAGGGGAGAGGGGGGGAGAGGAGAGGAGAAGGGGCGGAGGGGGGAGGGAGGGAGGGAGGGGCGGGGGGGGGGGGGAGAGGTGGGGGGGGGGGGAAGGGGGGGGGAGGGGAGGGGAGGGGAGGAGAGGGGAGGGGAGAGGGGGGAGGGGGAAGGCAAAAAGAGGGGGAGGGAGGAGAGGAGGGGGGGAGGGGACAGGAGGGGAAAGAAGGGGAGGGGGGGGGAGGGGAGGGGAGAGGAGAGAGGGAGAGGAGAGGGGAGAGGGGAGAGAGGAGAGGGGAGAGGGAGAGAGAAAAAAAGAGACAGAGAGAGAGACAGAGAGAGACAGAGAGAGAGAGAGAGGGAGAGGGGGAGGGGGAGGGAGAGAGAGAGGGGAGAGGGGAGAGGGCGAGCGAGGGAGAGGGGAGGGGGAGAGGGAGAGACAGGGGAGGGGGGAGAGGGGAGAGAGGGGAGAGGGGAGAGGGGAGGGGGAGAGGGAATGGGGGAGGGGGAGAGGGGAGAGGGGAGGGGGAGAGGGGAGAGGGAGAGGGAGAGGGAGAGAGGGGGGGGGAGAGAGGGAGGAGGGAGGGGGGGGGGGGGAGGAGAGAGGGGAGAGGGGGAGGGGGAGGGGGGGGGGAGAGGAGGGGGGGGAGAGGGGGGGGAGGAAGGAGAAGGGAGGGGGGAGGAAGGGGAGAGGGGAGAGGGGGAGGGGGGGGGGGAGGAGGGGGAGGGGGAAAGAGGGAGAGGAGAGGAGAGGGAATGGGGAGAGGGGAGGAGAGGAGAGGACAGGGAATACAGCGAGGAGGGAAGAGGGAGAGGAGAGGGAGAGGAGAGGAGAGGGGAGGGGAGAGGGAGAGGGAGAGAGGGGAGAGGAGAGGGGAGAGGGGAGAGAGGGGAGGGGAGGGGAGAGGGGAGGGGAGAGGGAGGGGGAGAGGGGAGAGGGAGAGGGGAGAGAGAGAGGAGGGGAGAGGAGAGGGGGAGAGGGAGAGAGGAGAGGGAGAGGGGGGAGAGGAGAGAGGGGAGAGAGGAGAGAGAGAGGGGAGAGGGGGGAGAGGAGAGAGGGAGAAGAGAGAAGGGGAAAGAGAGGAGGGAGGGGAGAGGAGAGAGAGAGAGGAGAGAGGGGAGAGGGGAGAGGAGAGAGGGGAGAGGGGAGAGGGGAGAGGGGAGAGGGGGGAGGGGAGTGGTGGGTGAGGGGAGAGAGGAGAAAGGGGAGGGAGGAGAGAGGGGAGGGGGGAGGGAGAGGGAGAGGAGAGAGGGGAGAGGGGGGGGGGGGGAGAGGGGAGGGAGAGAGAGGGGGAGGGGGAGAGAGAGAGGAGGGAGGAGGAAGGGAGGAGGGGGAGGGGGGGAGGGGGAGAGGGAGAGGGGGGGGGAGAGAGGAGAGAGCAGAGAGAGAGAGGGAGGAGAGAGGAGAGAGGAGAGAGGAGAGAGAGGAGAGAGAGGGAGAGAGGGGAGAGGAGAGAGGGGAGAGGAGAGAGGGGAGAGGAGAGAGGGGGGAGGAGAGGGAGAGGGGAGAGGGAGGGGGGGGGGGGGGGGGGGGGGGGGGGGGGGGGGGGGGAGGGGAGAGGGGGGGAGGGGAGAGGGAGAGGGAGGGGGAGAGAGAGGAGAGAGGAGAGAGAGGGAGAGGGAGAGAGGGGAGAGAGAGGGGAGAGGAGAGAGGGGGGGGGGAGGGGAGAGGGGAGAGAGGGGAAGGGAGAGGGGGGAGAGAGGGAGAGAGGGGAGAGGGGGAGAGGGGGGAGGGGAGAGGGGGAGAGAGAGAGAGGGGGAGAGAGGGAGAGGGGGAGAGGGGAGGGAGAGGGGAGGGAGGGAGAGGGAGAGAGAGGGGGAGGGGGGGGGAGAGGGAGAGAGGGGAGAGGAGAGGGGAGAGGAGAGAGAGGGGCGGGGGGGGGGAGAGAGAGGGGGGAGGGGGGGGGGAGAGGGGAGGGGAGAGGAGGGGGGGGGAGGGGGAGGGGAGGGGAGGGGAGGGGAGGGGGGGGAGGGAAGGGGAGGGAGAGGAGAAGGGAAGGGAAGGGAAGGGAGAAGGGAAGGGAAGGGAGAAGGGAGGGGAGGAGAGGGAAGAGGGGAAGGGAGAAGGGAGAGGGAGAAGGGAGGAGGGGGAGGAGAGGAGAGGAGAGGAGAGGAGAGCAGAGGAGAGGAGAGGGGAGGGGAGAGGAGGAGAGGAGAGCTGGAGAGAGCAGAGAGACGGGGGAGGGAGAGATAAGAGGAGAGGAGAGAGGGGAGAGAGGAGAGAGGGGACAGGGGAGAGAGGGGAGAAGAGAGAGGAGAGAGAAAAGAGGAGAGAGGAGAGAGGAGAGAGAGAGAGAGAGAGAGAGAGAGAGAGAGAGAGAGAGAGAGAGAGAGAGAGAGAGAGAGGGAAACATATATTACATAAATAACAAGATCTGGGGTGCATAAGCTCAATGGTAGAGTCCTTGTCTGGAATATTAAAAGCCTTGGGCTTGATACCCAGCATTACAACAAACAAACCAGGATATAATCTTTTGGGAGGGTATAAAGACTACCTGAGGTGCCCTTCAGTGTAGATTTCCAGGAATATGCATATTTAAAATCCCTCAAATGACTTAAAAATCAAATTTATTTTTGGAGAATTTAATATACAGCTACCATATTTATATATTTATATTATTTCCTTTTACCAATTCCTTCTGTGTTTCTCCTACTTCCTCTCAAATTCATGACTGCTTATTTTTTAATTATTGGTGTCTCCCTCCCCAACCCCACAAGCATGAATGAATGAATGTGCTTGCAATTCACACACACACACACACACACACACACACACACACAGAGGCCATACACACACACAAACACGCATACTTACATGTACACACATATACACACATAGAACAACAACCTCCTGAGTCCCTTTATTGATGCTTGTATGTACATGTGTTTAGGTCTGGGCACTAAGGATTATATAATCTATCAGGAGACAGTAACGTGAACAGGAGTGACTCCATGCCTGATACTGGAAACCTAGCCTACTTCCTGTGGTTTGTGCACCCATGGAGCCTGGAGCAGAACTTATTTCTGCCACTTTTCTAAACCAGTATAATTTCTAACTACATTCTACCCACTGATCCTTATACTCACAGAGAAGTTCGACTCCCAACCCTTATCAAAGAAGCTTCATTTTTGCAGCATACAGAGGCCTTACATAAAACCACAGCTGGTCAAAATGCAGAGAACAACTGGCTGTGGGAGAATTAGCTCCAGGTGATCCATCTACAATCCAACCCCTTTACCTGACGCTCAGGAAACATCTAGGGAAAGATGGAGCCAAGAGATTGTGAGAGGTAGAGGACGAGGGCAACCGCTACAAGAGAGTACGTCTTATGTATGACAGTAAAGTGGCACCAGGAAATCTCAACAATATGGGTATTGACACAAGACCTCAAAAACGACCACACCAATGTGGATGAGGGAAATTCTGCAAGACCTAATCCCTAGGATGAGTGACTACAGGAATTAATGGTTCCTAAGAGAACAAGAAACAATCTTCTCCACACACAAGCCTTCCAATAACTGATGTAGCATTCCCTTACCCTATTGTGATTAACCCTGATCTGCTGTTTTCAAGCATTCTGTTGGCTTGAGAAAACAAATTAAACTTAGGTCATCACAAATTAATTTGTCAGCTGCCCATGGTTGCGAAACCCAAGCATCTTTTCTTTTAATCTTCTATCCAGGATAATTTCCGCTAAGATCTACTCTCTTTGTGCCTTCAGGTTAAATCCAAACACTTCTTACCTGCTTTCCTAATTTCTGGGAAGAGCTGCTGTGTATGGTTTTGCAACCTTGTCCCCAAACCTTGGGGTTAGGGGAACTATACCAGAGGTGGGCCCCATAATTTCTTCCTTTTTTTTCTCTGCAGAGTAATGAAGTTTACAAAGTGCTTCCTAAGCTATTTGGACCCGAGGTGTTGCATAAATTGATTATGTAAAGGGAATGGTAGCCACATCGAAGGCATCTGTATTATCTTCTCTGTCCCTCCTACCTGTCCCAACTCTGGAAAAAATTTGACTACATATCTGCTGAGATGTTCAGGGAAAAGCTGAGCTGTCAAAAGAGCAGAAGTTTAAACTGGTACCACCTGGAGGCTAGAGGGAGAGTCATGGGGTTAGATTTCATACGTTATGCTTTGAATAGACAAATCCAGCCTATGAAAGTATAGTACTTAAGGAACACCTGCTGTAGGCTAAACGTTGAACCAGGCATCTACTTATATGCTGTTTCTTATTCCACTTTTATTACCACTGAGAAAGGCTTTTCTTTTGAAATCCCCATACTATAGAATGTGGGAACCGAGGCTCAGGGCAAAAATCAGAGTGTTTTCTGACATTTCTGAGATTCAAAACTAGGCTCTAGGTTGCATTTGGTGGCACATACCTATAAGCCAGTACTTGGGATCTGGAGACAGGAGGATCAGGATCCTTTCATTACAGCCTGGGATATGTGAGACCCCATCTAAGAAAAAGAAAACGGGCAAACTGACTAAACAAGCAAAAATTTGAGTACATCAGGCTCCAATCATTTTGCTATGGGGCATCTCTGCCTCTCTTGTCTTAGGAGTGGAGATGGAGGGAAAGAGCAAGATGAAGGGAGAGGAGATCTAAGAGTGACAGAATAAGCTTACTTTGTGCCATGTTTGGGGGTATCCTTGTTGTTATACAGGAACCATTTTTTTATGATGTGCTTGGAAAGATAGAAATATCATTGTTAAAGCAAAAGGATGGTTTTGAAAATGTAGTTGAGGTCAATATGTATGTATGTATGAATGTATGTATGCATATGTATGTATGTATGTATGTATGTAAGTATGTATGTATGTATGTATGTATTTTGTTTTTCCACACAGGGCTGAAACAGCCTTTGGCTGTTTTCAATTCCCTTTGTAGATCAGGCTGGGCTCAAACACACAGAGATCCATCTGCCTCTGCCTTCTGAGTGCTGGGATCAAGGCCATGTGCCATCATACCTGGCTGAGGATAATATTCTGAAAATAGTAATCGCTATAGTCTAAAAATCTCCCTATAATATTTGGTTGTGAGCCTAGACTTTAATGGATGAGCCATACACAAGTGCCCTCTGTGAGGTGGACATAAATAAATGCAGTAGCAACCCCTGGTAATTTTGGTGGGGGTGGGGGTGGGGATGTGCACTGCTCTCCTCAGAGGATCAATAAAGACACATTGCAAGCCTGCCTTCCTCCTTCAGCTACCTTGGAGCCTCAGGCTGTGTTTGTATCTGTCAGCCTGGATTCACAGACAGGAGCCTAGCATATCTGTCCTCTGAGAGGCTCCCCCAGGAGCTGACTGTAACACTGCAGCAATCCACAGCCAAACATTGGACGGACCTCAGAAAGTCTTGTGGAGGAGTTGGGGGGAGGATTGAGGAACCTGGAGGGGATAGAGAGTCCATAGGAAGATCATCCGAGTCAACTAACCTGTAGTTCCTTGTGACTGAACCACCAACCAGAGTATACAAGGTCCAGACCTAGGTCCCCTGCACATATGAAGCAGATTGCAGCTTGCTCTTCATTCAGGTTCCCCAACAACTGGAGTGGGACCTTGCTCTGACTCCGTTGCTTGCCTGTGACTGCTGTTCCCCTAGCTTGACTGCCTTTCCTGGCCTCAGTGGGAGAGGACATCCTAGTGCTACAGTGACTCGATCTGCTCGGGTGGGTTGGTACCCTGGTGAGCATCCCTTTCTCAGAGGTGAAGGGGATGGGGAGGGAAGGGGATTGTGTGAGTGGGGTACTGGGAGGAGAGGGAAGCTGTGATTCGGATGTAAAGCGAATAAGTGAAGAAATAAATGAAAGAATCTTTCTATGCATCTTCTTGCCTTCTGAGTGGCAAAGAACGGGAAGAATTAAAAATTATACACATAGAAGGGGGAAAAGGGAGAGAAATGCTGGCACTTTACTAGGACAGGACATTTTTGGCTTCTAGGAGATAGGTGTAAGAAAAGAAAAAGATGCTTAAGATATCAATCACCAATACACTTAATTCTTCCCATCACAAAGACTCATGATCCATTACAAAGGAGTTCCACAGTGTTTAATGGCTGAGGTCCAATCACCTATTTGGTACTCTGTGAAGGAAGCGTCCCAGTTTGCCTTTACATTCCTACAATGTTCATAGTATCTTCCAGAAGATTATCCTATTCCTCCCCCCTCCCCTGTGTGCTTTTTATTAAATCATTGTTTTTGAAATCTGCCATGGAACATTGATGTAACTGCTTTAGATAGCTTTTAATTTAGTTCTGTTATGACAGAAAATTCTCACCAACTATGTTTTAGAAACACATATTTTCCTTTCCTTTTCTTTTTTCCTCTCTCTTTTAAAAAATCCAATTTTTTCTTGTTCTGGTGACATAACCATGAATCAAGTTTAGTGGAAGATCAGAAAACTTTGACATCTTGAGATGATGAAACTTGTAACTCCTCTTATGCCGAAGGGAGGTAGAATTGGCTCCTCACTGCCGACTCTCATACCTGATAGGGCAGCATGGACAAAAACCATGCTATTAAGGTTTCTTGTTCACAGTTATTACACACAAATTTAAGGCAGACAGATGTGGCAGTGCCTCCTACGGTTTTAGCGCTGTTTTTACAGGAAGTCATCTTACACGTAAGTGGGTGATCTCACTTTAAGGACGCTGTGTAAATATTATATTTACACTGTAGGAAAGGCAGTGACACTACAAGAATGCCTTCAGCTATCTGTTTTGCAGAGTGGTGATTATTTGTGTTTTTGATTGATTTCAAAGATTAATGATTATTCCTGGTTCCTGATGTCCAGGCCTTTTAGCAATAGCCTTTCATATTGCCTCCGGGCTTAGCTCGTTGTGGCAGTCCGTTTTTTATGCTAGAACAATTCTCTCTCTCTCTCTCTCTCTCTCTCTCTCTCTCTCTCTCTCTCTCTCTGAGACAGGATTTTTCTGTGTAGTCTCAGCTGTATGGGAACTTGCTTTGTGGCCTCAGATTTATAGAGATATACCTGCCTTTGTCTCTTAAATGCTGGGATTAGTAAACTACCACTGCCTGGCTTAGAACAGAATTCTTGATGCTGGGGAATGGATAAAAAGAAATGTTTCTACAGATGTCTGTTTAGCTGCAGGTTTTTGGAAGTGTGAAGTGTGAGATTAGGTGGCCTCCTCTATTGACCCTGGGGAAGTGACTTCTGGTTTCATCATAACATGAACGATGATATCCCATGATAAGATCACATGGCTGTGTGAGAGGTCGTGTGGTGAGTTAGAAAGCAAGAAAGCACAGAGAGGTCAACCACAATTTTTTTTTCTTTTGGTAACAATCTACTGACTACTTTGATACTTCAAGGACTACATTAGTTTTTCTTTGGCCAATGGGCAATAGCCTATTATGTTAATCAGATTTTCACATATTCAGAATTGTTTGCAGTTGGGGTTTGACCTAATGGGAAGAGATGAATACAAACATGGGATTAAAGAGCAAGACTCATCATTAGTCAGGGTGATTACCAGTGTATTTTCTTCTTTAGGATCATTTTTACCAGAAACAAAATTATATTAAAAAGGCAGCTAGTTAAAAACTGAGCCCAAGGAAGGTGACATTTTTGTCTTAGTGTTATCTTGTTGTATCTAACATCCGAGTATAGTGTGTGTGTGTGTGTGTGTGTGTGTGTGTGTGTGTGTGTGTGTGTGTGTGAGAGAGAGAGAGAGAGAGAGAGAGAGAGAGAGAGAGAGAGAGAGCAATCTTCGTTGGACCTGGAGTCAAAGATTATATCTATTTGAGCTTTTGTGCATTTCTTGAAAATGTTAAAACTATGTCTTTCTAGAACCATATATAGCTTGCTTTGCTTGCATGTAGACTTTGCCATACCACATGATCAGATTTTAGGCTATAGCATATCTCTGGCATTTTACAGTTAAATTCTAACTCACGTGGTTTAATGTTTTATCTTTAAACATGTTTCTATGGAATGTATAGAGACCAATCAAGGCGCTATGGCACAGTGAGCTGCTGGCCACGCAGGTGGAGAGCATCTACATTGTCTAGATGCTACGGATAAGGAGCTATGTTCATCATTGGGCAGAGTTTTTAAGCAGCTCCATCAAACTGCATGCAACCTGACAGCATTTTGAAGTACTAAGCCCACATTTTGTCAAAGGCTGTCAGATAGAGAAAAACAAAGCAAATGGGCTGAAGACCGAATTTAGAGGTATAAGTGTCATGATTAGATAAATGTGGGGAAAAAGGAAATCCCAGTGGGTCTTAGGATATTGATGGTACCATTTGCTATAGGAGCTAGATGTTTTTGTGTTTGTTTCTTATTCTATGGATAAAGAAACGGAAGTTCAAAGGTATGGCTTTATTAGGACAATGTGACCATAGCTGTGGTACCACCAAGCCCTTAGATGTCATCAGATTTTATTTTCTTTGCAGAATTACACAGCTAGTCTTCCTGGCTTTAAAGCCTGTACTTTAAGCTAGCACATATCATACTTCTTTATGCTTAAAAGTCATCTAAGCATCTTGTTAAAGTAGCAAGTTTGATTCAGGCAGGGTAAAAAAGTGAGGCTTTTGATATTGTTTCTCATTGGGCCTACCCAAGCCTGAGCCTGTGCATTCATAATCATTCACTGAAGAACAGGGAACTGGAGCACTCAAATGAACATGGGACTGTCACAAACTCTTAATAACAGTTGTTTCATTTTGATATTAGGAGTGGAAAGGGAGGAAAAAAAGGAAATAACAGCATGGTTGGAGACTAGGACATGTGAACCATATATTGAGCAGTTTTCTTCGACTTTGTGTATCCGGAGTTCTGGATCTGAATTTTTTGGTGACATTACAATCTTTCTCTAAGAATTACCTACTACCTCAAAAGAAACAGTTTTATTTGGAGAAAGACCGTTTGGAATTAGACTGTACCGGCAGTCAGAGTTTCTGGGCAACCTTGCATAGAATATCCTTGAAGAGCAAATGTCTGAAGAGTGGTCGGAGTTTTTAATGCACAGACTCATCCCTCTTTGTGAAGCTCTCTGCAGTTTGACAGAGTATAAAGAGCTAAAAAGCTATTGCAAGCTCTCAGAAAAAATATTCAACTATATTAGTACAGGATCAATTCACTTGCTCAACAATTTAACCCAGGATGCTGTTGGCGGATTTTTTTAAAAGCAGCTCCATCAAACTGCATGCAACCTGACGGCATTTTAAAGTACTAAGCCCACATTTTTGTCAAAGACAAACACTTGAAGTTGATTTCTCTAGGGGGTGTAAAATAGCTTTCCTGAGCTGTCTGAAGAATCATGGAGAATTAACTTCCGAAACGATTTTGATCACCTAACTTTAGGGCTGGAAAACATTGAGGACCCATGAAGGTCATTGAATCTCAGAACTGGTAGGAGTTGAGAAAATCCTCTTAGAGTACAGTTGAGAAAGATTTTATGATACAAGAAGGGGAAACTGTGGAGTAAACCGTGCAACCAATCAGTGGCTAGCTCTAATACAGTATTTGTTACTACTGATTATGAGAAAGCAATCATATTATTAAAGTCTAAAGATTGGAGGTTTTCAATGACCATATCCCCCATGGAGAGGTTTATTAAAACATTTCAGGAATTGGGAAAAATGAATGCCTACAACTTACACAGAGGACTTTGACTATCTTCTGTCCTCCATAAAATAAATAAAAGCATTTGATATGTGTCAAATGTAACACTTTCCCATTACCATCAGAGGCAGTATTTAAGCCAGGTGGGGGACACACCTTTGCTGATGTCTGGAGGGTAAGGAGGGTAATCAGAGCTAAACAAAAGCTACTCGTGACAAACATGGAACGATAAAGGCTCCCCCCTGGACTTTTCTTAGGAATGACAATCCTGAGTTTTGTATATTAATTATGTTGCAGAAATTGTTTCTGTACCATTGATCTTTTTCAGTTTCAGTTCTGTTTTTTTCCCCTCCCTCTGTAGTATAGTAAAATTAATGGAGAAAAATATTGAGCTTTCTCTTAGATGACCTATGGGAAGAAGAATATCGATTCATATGTAAGCTCTACCAGCCAGGGCCTTCACTTGCAGGATTAAAGCACAGCACCCAGCAAGGCACCCAAGGCCATTAATGATCTGGCTCCTGTCCCTCCAGTACCCACCTACTGTTTAGCCATGGGGAGTTGCGCTTCTTTTCAGAATACATCTTTCTTTTCTTACCTCTGACTTTGCACTAGCTTCAATCTGCCTGGAATACCCAAGATTCCCCTCCCTTTTAGCTAGCTCTGACTTTGCACTAGCTTCAATCTGCCTGGAATACCCAAGATTCCCCTCCCTTTTAGCTAGTGAACATTTGCTCATCCAATTAGACCAGGCCAACGGTTCTTCTGCCAAGGCCCCTGTGGGCTCCCTAGAGAAGCAGTGGTTCTGTCTTTGCACTATTTATAGCCCTCTGTGCTTATGGTAACAGCAGAGTCTTAAAGTGACTCATTCACATGTATGTCTTTCTGCAGTGACTGTTCAATAGAATCGTCTGTGGAACTTCAGAAAGAGCCTTTGTCCTGGCATCACCCTTAAGATTCTGATTCAAATAGTCTAGGGTCGAATGATGACACTACTATTGAGGTTGAAGTATCGCCAGTAGTTTTAGTGTGCGCAATGCATTGAGAAATATCATGATTAAAATGCCAGTTCTTTGCAAAGATTGAATATTTGTTTTTTTTTTTTTGCTGTCCCCCTCTAAGTGCCCAATCCAATACAGACCTTACATCAGTCTAGAAAGTGAAGTGAGTCAGAGCAGGTTCTCAGTTTGTGCAATGTTCACTTAGTTGAATGATCCATTTTCTCAGAAATAGTCTGTGTCCTGTGGCAAAAGAGGTAAGTACATAGCATTGCAGGGAGAAAACAATGGGCAAGTTTGTGTTTTTAATCACCTTGATTGGCATCCGTTATAAAAATACTTAATATTCTACAAGGAAGCTGCCCAGAAAATAATTTGTTTGGGACAGAGGAGATCCAAAGTGGGAGGAAATGGTATTTAGGGTTTTCATTAGTATACAAAGAATTTGCTTTCATGCTGGTATATTCAAATTGAGGCCATTTTTGTTGTTTCTCTCCACTCCCCCATGGTCTCCCACTACCAGGAATCTCCTTTTATATCCCATTTGAACTTTTGTCCTCTCCTCTCTTTTCAACATTGAGCCCTCTCTTATGGACTCCTGCTTAATGGATAGATCTTTTAGTTGGGGTGATGTCCTGATGGGTAACAAGAGACAGGGGCAGGGTTAAAGCAGTATAAATGTCCATAGAGACACATGGGATAGACGGACAGGACAGGCCCATCTGTGCTTCTTCCTAGCTCAGTATTCTTATATTAGGAGGGGATTGGGTATGCTTAGGGTGGTCTGGTTGTAGAAGGTGATATTTGTTTTCTTTTTCTTCAAAAATGGTTATTGATTTTAGCTTTCTTGGCTTTGTGTGAGTTTGTATATTAGTTACTTTATTTCTTTATTGAAAGTATTTTTTCATACAACATATTCTGATCATTTTTTTCTCCCTCACCTTCTACCAGATATTCTCTATCTCTCCACCCTTCCAACTTCATGCCTTCTTTCTGTCTTTGAGAGACAAACAGAAAAATAAAACATTAAAACAAAATGAACAATGAAAAAGCATTAGGACACACACACACACACACACACACACACACACACACACACACACACACACAAACCCCAAAATCAGAACTCATAATATACAAACTCAAGACCAGTAAGGTTAAAAAATATCTTGTTTTGTGTTGGCCATCTACTGCTGGGCATCGGGCCTGCTTTTTTTTTTTTTTTTTGGCTGTTAACATTGTCTATTTTTCCATTCAATGAGCAATGGTTTTATGGAGAGATAGGCACAGTGTCGGAGTAGGAACCCCTTATTTATTCCACCATTTTCTTTTAGCTTCCCCCGTCTTCCTTTCTTTTTTTTATATATATATTTTATTATTATTAACTTGAGTATTTCTTATATACATTTAAGGTGTTATTCCCTTTCCTGGTTTCAGACGAGACATCCCCTCCCCCCCCCTTCCTTATGGTGTTCCTCCCAACCCTCCCCATTGCCCTCTCCCCAACAGTCTAGTTCACTGGGGGTTCAAGTCTTAGGACCAGGGCTTCCCCTTCCACTGGTGCTCTTACTAGGATATTCATTGCTAGGGCCTGCTCTTAAGTGTGGTTTGTATGCCCAGTGTGACTCTATTGGAGAAAACTAATATTTTCTTTGCAAGTAGTTGCTAGCTTATTGGTTAAGGATGAGAACCTGTGTCCATTTCCCCATGTCTTCACTGGTACCCTGTCTGCCTTAGACCTGTGCAGGCCCTTCGCATGCTGCCACTAGACTGTGATTTTATTTTAGTTATGTCACCTTTGTGTCTTCATTTTCTCCCAAACGGCTGAATTGGGTGCTGATGTCAATACTAGAAACTGGTGTCCTAGGATTACTGTAATTAATTCAACAAGTTAATTTATATAAAGTACCTAGAATGTCCAGTGCATTTGTAAACTCCCAATGCTAGAAGCTCATTTTGCTATTGCTATTATTTGGAGAGGTGTAAAGTTTTTGTTTGTTTTGTGTTAGAAATTCCATGGCCGTGCAGAAGCAGGTCCCTGGTAGAGTTAAACAAAATCATCTAGATATCTTCAGCCATCGATACTGACAGTGCAGCATTCCGCACAGAATTAGCTAAACACAGCCCTACTGGCTCTCCCTGTTTGCCTAGTGTCCTTGATCTAATGTATTAGAAGGAACTGCTGACTTTAATCTTTGAAGTATAAGTGAAAAAGTGTCTGGAAGATGCCTTGGGGCACCTTGTCCACTCAACTAGAGAATGGTCCATCATGGTAGTCAGCCTTTCAAAGGGAAGCCTCAAGTGCATCACTAAGCACAGTTGGCTTGGGGTCTTTGGTTCACTTTGGTTCGCTTCCTTACAATCCCGCTGGGGGCAATTTGAGGTTTAAAGCTACACATACACATATGTAGTTATGTATGAATACCTAGGTACATATACATATGTTCTGTCACTTATTTCCCTAGGAAATATGAGAGCAAACCATGGTGCTTTCATGAAGTTGTTACCTTCAAAAATAATACTTGTTATCCATCCACAATAATATCTTCATGGAAGCTTTGCTGGATTGATGTTATTTTTGCATAGTTTTGTAGGGAAGTTAAACTTTCAGCTGTCATCTGCTCTTTTTTAATGAAAACGCTACTAATCAACTACACACACGGTCGGTCCTTCTGTGTTCCCCCATTTCAATAGAAACAGAAAATTTCTAATGGCCTCAGCTGATTTTATTCACCAGGAAGAAAATATTTTATGCATTTAATATTTTGGCCAACTAAGGTTGCCCCATTGGACCCTTCATTACGCAGAACCAACCTCTGACACTATGTGATTTCCATTTGCCTGGAGGTCAAACCTAACATGCTTGCCCTCTAAATTGGCTTTACCTGGCAACTAACCCAAACATGGAGATGGAGCCCAGAGGTCTTTATGGAAAGGTTTGGAGAATGATTGGGAACCCAAAGAACAGGACTCACAGGAAGACCAACAAGTCAACTGGATCCTCGGGCCTCTCAGAGCTGGATCCTGTAGCAAGAGAGCAGGCAGAAGAAGGGTGGATCAAGCCTGCATATATATAACAGTGCGGATGAGCAGCAGTGTGCTTCATGTGCGTCTCCCAAACAACTGGATCAATTTTTAGGCTTTGTCCTTGGGGCGGACACAAGGAGGCCTTCCCCTTCTCAAAGAAAGGAAAGGGGAATGAGGGGGAGGTGTGAGGTACTGGGAGGGGGGAAGGACTGACATTGGGTTTAAGTAAATAAACAAATTTAATAAAAATTGAAGAAAGAAGCATTAACAAAATAAATAATAAATATCATTTGCAGGCAAGTTTAAAATGAATACAAATGTGTGGCTGAGTGAATAATTAACGGATTTATCAGGTGTGGAATTGAAATTTATTTATTTTATTTTTTTATTATATGTAAATATATGTGTGTGTGTGTGTGTGTGTGTGTGTGTGTTTGTGTTTGTGTGTGTGTCCACATGTGATATCAGAGGGCAACTTAGCAGTGGACTTGGTTCTCTACTTCACCTTTATGTCACGGGGACTAAAGGGATTGAACTCAAGTTGGATTTGGAGTTCTTTATCTGATGAGCTATCTTCTTATTAACAAAGTTTTACTGGGAATATTCTCTGTACTCATGTATATAATACTGGGTTTCATAAGGACTTTTCTGTATAAGTATATAACATGATTTAACCATACTCATCCTGGTATTCCCTATCTATTAGTCTCCTTTAGTTTCCTACACAATTTCACTTTTACTTTCATGTCATGTCTATATGCATTATTTTACATATCTTACATATCTAGGATCCAATGAGAACAAGTTAGTAATAGTCGTTTTGAAACCAACTGCTTAGTATGGTAATTTCCAGCTGCAACAGTTTTCCTGAAAATGACATAATTCAATTCTTCGTTGCTGAAAATAAATCCATTGTATGTATTTCCCACACTAGTTCCAGTCTTTAGTGCCTCTGAATGTGACTATATTGTGCATAGCCCTTTAAATAGGTAATTGATTTTAAAGTGAGCCATTAGGATAAGTTCTGATATGATGTGACTGATGTTTTTAAAAAAGAGGAGCATGGAAACCCAGGAGAGACACAGGGCTGCATGACTGGGTGAAGAGAAAGCAGGTTTACTGCCACCTACAATCAAGGAATGAAGCCTTTACCTAGACCATCTCACCTCCAGAACCAATAAATTGCTACAGTTTAAGCCAACCAGTCTGTGGCATTTAATTATGGCAGCTATAGAGAACTAGCTAATTTGCATTGTAGTTCTGGTCTACTTTTCCTCCTTTGCTATGAAAGGCTTTGTTTAGTACTAACTCTTTGTTAGTACTCCAGTGGTCAGCTTCAGACGCCGGCATAACTTTATAAAGACAATGTATACAGTCCAAAGTTTAGACCTATATAAATTCTCAGTCTACAGAGAAGAAGCATATACTATAATCTTCCTAACACCAGACCCTTGTCCATCGTTTTAGGAAGGGATTCTCTGCTATGCTATTAAGCCAGAATTGGCTCTGGTATCTCCTAGTTCACTTTTTAAAATCTACTTAGGATAGATTTGGTCTGTAATTAGTGATTTTTAACTGTTTTACTTTGCCTAAGAAGATAAATTCAAGCAATGATGGAAAGCAAATCATTTTTTGTGGCCACATTATGCTGACTAATGGAACAGAATCACAAATTAATTTATGCAAAAGAGTACATTGCCAACCTACAAATATTGAGCATGTTTGTAATTTCTCCCATAAGCTTTTGTTTCCATTCTTCAAGACAGTTCATAAAAAATTCTTTCCCAAAAGTGAGTCATGGAAACTTTAACTCTTCCATTACTTGTTGCTCTCCATAAAGAAATTGTCCATGGTGGCTTATTCCTGTTATCCTAGCTCATAGACTGAGACAGTAAATCAGCCTGGGCTACATCGTGAGTTCTAAGCCAGCATGTATTATGAAGTGAGATTCTCTCAAACAAACAATCAAGATAAAAGCAGAAGAAATACTTAGGGAGCTTATGTCCGGGAAACTGGGAAAGAGAATAACATTTGAAATGTAAATAAAAAAATCCAATAAAAATATATCAGATTTCCTTATCCATTTATCCACTGATGGGCACCTCAGCTAGTTATCTCTCATACACACACTAATAATACTAAAAATTAAGAAAAATAAAATATATCTTTGCTCCTGGATAAATCTATAGCTTTTTAAAATTTTACCGAACTCATCCAGGTACTAGTTGATTCTTCCATAATTGGATGCTACAGGGTGATTTTCCTGCAAGCAAACATGTAGATAACTTTTACTTCACTTGGGTAAATACTTAGAAACAAAATTGCTGTGTCACATGACAAGCTTACATTTCATTTTTCAAATTATTGCTAAACTGTTTTCTTCACACTTACAGTTGTCTTTTGCCACTCTAACCATTCTAATGTGTGTGATATTGTAGGGCACTGTGATTTCAATGTGTCTCCTTTAATAATTAATGATGTTGAGCATCTTACAGTACTTATTATCCATTTTATGTCTTTGGTAAAATGTTTGTTGAAATATTTTGCATATGTTTCAGTTAAGCTTTTTATGGCATTAGAAGAACCTTTGGCATATTCTGCTGGAGTTCTTTGACATGAATGGTTAATTTACCAATAATAACTCAATTAGACTACACAGTATACTCAGTGTTTGACAAGATTGTCTGATTATGCTATTCAATTCAATTTACTTCAGTGAATTTTTATTTAGTAGCAATTGTGTGTTATACATATTCTAGGTGTTGGAAATTCAATAAGACAAAAATTCCTGCTCTTAGAGAAATAAAAACTTATTATTAGTGGTTACATGGTTAATGGTTGGAAATAGCTGGGTTTGGGGACAGGGCTTTTCTTTTTAAGCTCCAAATCTCAGCTGCTCCTCTACCTATCTCAAGCATAATTATAATGTAACATGGGTGTAGTAAATCTAGTGCTCAACATATCTCAAAATCTTTATGATCACTATGTAGTACTATAGAAATATGAAATGTCAGAAGTGATTTATATTTAACAGTGAAACTTACAGAATGAGTTTTCATTTAATAGGGGGCAATAGTTTGTTTTCATACATGCCAGATATATGTAAACCTATATTGTCCCTCAAAGGCACAATTACTATCACAAACTTGCTATTTGGGCCATAGTTCATTCAACTTTTTCTTTCTTGCTGACACAACTTTCTCCTTTTCCACAATATTACACTAAGCAACCTTTACTCAGAAGCCCTGAAGAATTTTACTAAATGGATTGGTGGAAATTTTTATTGCTTTGTTTTAGTTTATTTTCGAGACTACATTCTATGTAATCCAGGCAGGCCTTGAAATCACTATATAGCTAAAGATGACTTTGAACTCTTGATCTTCCTGCTTTAACTCCCTGCTGGGATTGTAGATAGATGGAAACCATGCTGACTGGAATACTTTATTCTGTGTCTTTAGAAAGTGGGCTACTGAATGATCAATTGAGTTAGTTCTTTCTCTTTATGTTAGGATTTTTTTCTCTTGAGCTGACAGTGAAGTGGGGGGTGCCTTTAATTTCAATGTCTCTCCTCAGTTTAACCTTTAATAATCAGCAGCTTCAACAGTAGCCATCTCTGAATATGGTTGTGTCCTGAATCTCTGGTCACGGTGACATCCAGAGACATCTTCTCTTGAAGGTGGCAGCCTGGAACTGCTCTGTCAGCCGTTCTCTTGAGCTAAGTCCTTTAGGACTATGTCTGGAAACTAAACCTCTATAAAGAATGTTTCTGGCTGAAGTTGCTGCTCTGTCAAAATGTGCTTTCAGTGGAGTTCCTTTCAAGAAGGAGAGCTAACCATAACGTCCCAGGTGGTCACAGTTGGAATCTATTCAGTTCTTCCCTCTGGCTCTATATAACGTCTGATATTTTGCAGCACTAGACCACAGGAGGAGAGCATCCTCATGCACTTACTATCTGGCAGATCTGTTATCCCAGACGGGCCCTGCCTATTTCTAATTGTATCTAGGACAAGTAACTTAATTTTTGTGGTCTTCAGATTCCTCATTTGTAAACAAGAGTAATCTGTTTTTCCCACTTCTTGGGTTAATGGAGGATTAATAATATATGAAAAGTGTAGTGTCTGACACACCAGAAACACTCAATGTATTAGTTACTACAAAAGTACTAGACTCAGGAAAATTGTTTAAACAATTAAACTATGAAAGAGACTTGTAAATGGTGCTAAATTCTTCCCATTGGGCTCCAAGTTATTCTAGGAAATTGGCAAAACAAAAACAAAAACAAAAACAAAACCATAGCTGCTTGTTCTTGCTAGTACAGTGCTAGAATTTTGCTCCTGCATTTTTGTGGGTATTTTCAATGCTCTTATCCCTTCAGTAAGTCATTTGAATTTGAAGTCAGTAAGAATTTGAACTCAGCTTTCAGTTCAAATTCAAATGCCATATCTGGGTGAAGTACACCTTCAATTTTCCTTATGTATGTATATAACTCTAATATTGATGGCCCTTCCTATATACTGCATTGTAGCAATTGTTAGTTGGACTTATTCACTAGATTTATAATGAGTAAGAGACAGATTTTTTGCATTATTCATCAAAGCATTTAATTTCAACATTTATTCAATGTAAATTATTATTTATGAGATGTTTGCATTCTTTTGTGTGTATTTAACATTTTAAAATACATTCTCGATTTGCATTATGCATATTAAAATGTTTAGTAATTTTCATGTATAACTAGTAAATGGGATTAGATGGCAACAATTAAATGCCTCATTTATTCTCAAACATTTGATTATATCTTAATTATAGAAATTTAAAGAGTGTATATTAAAATAATTTATTCATAGATCTGTTTTTGGCCTCTGAGCATTTTTAGTGTGAGGATTTATGTTTGTATCCTGTTGGACAATGTAGTGCTTACCCTATATTAAATGGTCAATGAATCACAGTGTATTAGTAAACTTTCTGTTACTGTAATTAAATAGACTGGCTAAAAGAAGCTTAAGGAAGAAAGGGTCTCTTTTTGCTTATAATTCCAGAGGGATAGATTCCATCATGACAGGAAAAGTATGGGGGCCATTAGGGAAAGGAAAGCATGTTGATAGGGATCAGGAACGGTTGATTGCCATTTTCATCCGTACATGAAGGAAAAGAAAAAGGAGAGAAAAACAGAGTGGGATGAGGTATAAACCCCAAAACCTTTTCTCTTGCCCCCCTCTGTTTAGCAAGGCTATATACTCTCTAAAGATTCTATAAAGTCCTTAAACAGAGCCACCAACAGCAATCAAATGGTTATTACTTGATCCTATGAATTTGTCATTGGAATTGCTACAAATAGCCTATGTTTATAGATGTTTTTGTATTTAGTACCTGAGGATTGATTTATGCATTTCATTTAATTATATTTATTTGGTTGGCTAGGAGTTTATAGATAATGTAACTGAGTCTCAGAAAGTAAGTAACTGGACTGATGTTGTAAACTGGTAACCATGAGACTGAAGCCCTTGTCCCTGATATTAGAACATGAATCTCATCAGTGTACATGGGTCTCATCTCAGCTTTATTTAAAATTGATAATAGTTAGCATATGTTTGAATTCCTTGAGACTCACTGTTTGCATAAGCAATGAAGCAACCCTATTAGTTAATATTCTAGGGTGTCTTCAACTTCAGACACTGTTACTATAGTTTCTTATAATTGTGCCAAGTTTTCTCCATATATAAATTATTTTCTGGAGTATAAAGCATATCCCAAATTAGGCTTACTTATGCCACTTGATTACTTTCAAAAACGTTTTCACATGAATATATTACAACACATATGAATAGTTTTTGTGGCAGTGGGCATTAGACCCAGGCAGGTGTTCTACCATTAAGCACATCTCTAGCTCCCAAATGAAAGTTTATCAGTGCTCTATTTCCTGTTTAGTTTACAGGGGAAGATGAAGAGCATCTTATTAGATTACTTATTTAGTTCTGATATTTAATATTGGTGGCCCAAATTTATTAATTTGAGGATTGTTAATGAATGTTGTGAGGATACACCTAATTTCAATAAGCAAAGCACTAATTTGTCCCTGAACATTTCCCTCCATCTGCTAATATTTATAAACAAGACATTAAAAGAAACTTCTCCTTCTAAATAAAATAAAATCTATCATTTTTAATGAAAAATAGACTTTTCATACAAATATTCTGATCATATTTGCCCTCCTTCATTTCTCCCAGTTTTCTCCCCTCACCCATCAAACTCCATACCTTATTTCTCCATCTCTTTGAAAGCAAGTAGATTAAACAAAAAAAAGCAAAGGACCACATACAAAAGAAAATGCAGAACATTTCGTTACTGCACACACACACACACACCAGATGCACACACAGATGTATGCCATGCATACGTAATCCATAAAAACACAAAATAGATATCTTCAAAGATTACACAGGCAGAGCAGAAGACCAGTAGGTAAAAAAAATACTAAAACAAAGCTCGGTGTGAAGACAAAACATCTCTCAAAATATCGTTGACTTTGTTTGTGTTAGCCTTCTATGATAGAATGGGGCCTGCTCTAAATGTAACTATTGCTGTCTTAGCCAATATTTTTATTACTGTGAAGAAGAGACACCATGAAACATTCATTTTAAAAGAAACATTTAATTGGGTCTTGCTTGCCCGGTTCAGACAGGAGTCCCATTATCATCATTGACAGCAAAGCATGGCACACATCACATTGAATTAAAAAGTGCTGGAGAAGAGACTGAGTTCTACATCTAGGTCCTCAGGGGGGTAATCAGGAAAAGAGGTGGGAGGGAACTGGTTTTTTTATTTGGCATTTTAAACCTCAAGCCACCCCAAGTGTTATACCTTTAACAAGACCTGGGTATTCAACAATACATGCCCCAATCATTTCTAAATAGTGCCACTCCTTATGAGCCTATGGGGATAATTTTCATTCAAATGTCTCATTCATATATATTTATAAGAGAAAACTAAAATTTTCTTTGCAAGCAATTGACACAGGTAGTTAAAGATGGGGCTTGTGTCCACTACTGTCTCATCTTTGGGGCCCTCTCTGCCATGGACCTTTGCATGCTGCCACCATAGTCCCTGTGAGTATGCATCAATCCTGTTGTGCCTAGAAGATACTGTTTCCTTAGTATATTCCAACAGTACTTACTGTCTCTTATGCTCTTTCTGTCTCTTCTTCCAGAGCACCCTGAGTTATGAACGGAGGCTTTTGATGGATACATCCCATTTAGGACTGGGTGTTCTAAGGTCCCTCACTCTCTGCTCATGGTCCAGTTGTGGGTCTTTGTATTAATTCCATCTCCTGCATCAGGAGCTTCTCTGACATTGGCTGATAAGACATCAGTCTTGGAGTATGTAGATTAGTGGAAAAAAATGTTTTATTGCTACATTCATTAGTGGAACTTTCTGGGATCCCTATCTCCCTCTCTAGATCCGTATATTTATAAATTCCTTGTACAAAAGCAATTCTCCAGGCTGGGATGAACCCAAATCTGAACAGATAGTGTTGGTGGTTGGTTACTCCCCAACTTCTGTTAAGTATTATTTCACTAGGTGCGTCATTGTAGACTGAAGGATTTGTAGCTGAGTTGGTGGTTACCTTTCTCCCCTGGAAAAGTGTGGAGTAACTTCGAGTACCATTAACAGTAGTCAGTATGGATGAAGACTCTAGTTAGGCACCAGCTCAAATTCTCCATGTTCAGTGAGATGTGTAAGCATGATCTTCACCAATAGAGACCGCCAAGTGAGACTATCTTCTATAACTTTCTCTCTTGACATGTAGAGAATCTTACATATCCCTTCTTTGAGCTCATGTGATCTTTTTGCTAAAAGTTGTACAGTAATGACTATATATTCAAGGTTTAGCACGAATAGGCAACTATGTAATGAAATGGGGCTGTGGTTCTAAAACATATTAGCAAGCCTTAGCCTGTGGGCCAAATTTTCTATCAATGATATTTGTAATAAGTTTTATTCAAGAGACATCATGACCAGTTTTTAAAAAGTATATTATTTCTTATTTTGTTTTAGGACATTAATAACAATTGAAAATACTATTATCTAGTATTTAAAAAAAAGGTAATCCGACTATTTGTCTATGACATTTTTTGCTTTTCTTGCTAAATGTCTGAGGGCAACAGCCTGTGTGTGATTACTCTAAGTTCGGTAATCTATTAATAGGATTCATGCAGAACTGCTTAGAATCCTGTATAGCCAAAATTTGAGAAGATGAGATAGTTATCTTTGGTTTTGCATTGTGTTAATTGAGATGTAGATGGGAAATAGTGTTACAATAAACAGGTGAGTTCATTTCTAGAACTTTCTCTTCTTTTTATGCCTTAAAAATCAAAAGATTTTTTAACTATTCTTTTTTATTGAAAAATTCATAATTCTACGTGACGATTCTGCGCCTTCAACTCTTCTCAGTTCCTACTCTCAACTCAAGCTCTTTTCTTTTAGAAACAAACAAACCAAAATTGAAACAAAAAATAAAGAAACACCAAAACTAGATAAGATTGATGAAGCTAAAAAATGCATGCTGAAAGGGACCGGATATAGATCTCTCCTGAGAGACACATCCAGAGCATGTCCAATACAGAGAGGTCAATGCTAGCAGCAAACCACTGAACTGAGAACAGAACCCCCTTGGGGGGAGTTAGAGGAAGGATTAAAAGAGTTGAAGGGCTTACAACCCATAAAACAGCAATGCCAAACAACAGAAACCAGGGGACTAAACCACTACGAAAGACTATACATGGACTGACCCTGACTCCACTGCATATGTGCAGAGAATAGCCTTGTTGGGGCACCAGTGGAAGAAAGCACTTGGTCCTGCCAAGGTTGGACCCCCTAGTGCAGGGAAGATTGGGGGGCAATAAAGGGGGGCGTATGGGGTGAATACCCATTATGAGAGTGGGAGGGGGCCCAGGAGGATGGGGGCTTATGGACAGGAAGCCGGGAAGGAATAACAGTTGAAATGTAAGTAAAGAAATATATCTAATAAAAATTAAAAACAAAAAAACCCCAAAGAAACACATACACACACTAAAAAAGCACAAAATCAGAAACTGTAATATGGCAAAATGCCAGAACACACAAAAAAATGCCTAAATAAAGCTATATGAGATAAAACATACACAAACAAAACAAAACAAAACAAATCATTGAGTTTGTTTTGTGTTGGCCATTTATTGCTGGGCATGGGGCCTAGCCTTGAGTGAGACTTCAGTGGATGGTACTAACCTTTCTGTTGCTAGCAGGTGTGAATTGCGGTTAGCTTCTTGATTATAGGTGGGAGCCCATGTTTGTTTCCCCTCTTCAGCACTCGGACTTTGTCTGGTTTGAATATGTATGGGCTCTGTGCATGCTGTCACAGTCTCTGTTAATTTGTATGTGCATCAGTCCTGTTGTGTCTGGAAGACACTGTTTCCCTGAAGTCATCTATCTTACAATCTTTCTGCCTCCACTTCCAGATAGCTCCCTGATACCTGGAGAGGGGAGTTTGATGAAGACATCACATTCAGGACTGAGTGTTCCAAAATCTCTCAGTCTTAACATGTTTTTTGATTTTTAACTTTTCTTTCTGTACTTTTTTTTTAAAAGAAATAGACAATATTTTATACAAAATATCCCATACAAGATTAAATTACTTGAATCTCAATAAGGATTAATGAAATCCACCTTAATATACTTAACTGTCACATTTCTATTTAGTTGCAAAATTCCAAAATATTATCGTCAGCACAACTAATGCTTGTTTAATTATGATCACTGATTGATGATTATAGATAATTTCAGCATCTGTCTGGTGATTAAATTAATTAATATAGATGCGTAAATGAATATATTAGTATACCCTCAAACAGCCTGGAACTCAACATATGTTAGCTATTATGAGGTACCTATTTTAAAGGAACCAAAATATACCAAGAAAAAAATTTCTTTGGTATTTTTATTTAGAGGATCAACTAAAGCAGTCTCTATCAAGATTACAATTATTTTCAATATAGAATCCAGTGGGAATATCATATGCGAAAACTTAAGTTAAATGTATATGAGAATAATTAAGTATGTTTGGTAGGAATTCTATGCTTAGAACATGTTCTGATGAGTCTCTAGCTGCCCTAATCAGAAGGAAATTATGTACAAACCAAAAGAAATCAGCAAAGTTGAATGTTACTCTCTTATAATGTGTTAGCGAGTGTATGCTCTTAGGCAGAGATACCAATGCTTTGGGACTTCAGAAGATAGATGTGCCCACGTTGTAGTGAGAGGCTAAATCTTTTAAGTTTAGACTCCATTTTAGAGAACCTGACCTAAGTTTGAATTCAGGTAAACTAACAGGCCGGTACCTAACGTTAGTTTCCAAGTTGCCCTCTCAACAAAACCTGAGCCTCGTGCCAGTCTCTAGGCTAATCCCCAACAAGACCAGTGTCACCATGTTATTACCCCAACAGATCTTCACCCCTAGGTTACAAGCCCACTCCCTGTCTCATGACCACCAATACAGAGGGAAGCAGGAATAAAGTTTAAGATATGACTCGCAGCACAAGTCAATTATGTTAAAGGTCACAGTAGTTCTCTAATTAGATGCTTGCACACGTAGTCCCTGGCCCCCAGCTTGCTGCTTATATAAAGTCTTGCCCTGAGAGATAGTCAGGGCTCCCCAACACAAATACCATCATGCTGGATCATCTAAGCTGGCTCGAATAGAATAAAGACCCTGCTATGAGTTGCATCAGATCAGATCCTGTCTGTTTTTTTGGGGGGATTACTAACACTTCCCTGGCACTACATTAGAACTCATCAGAATTCTATCACTGGATAAAAGTTTACTAAGTATCACAGTGTAACGATTGCTCTTATGGTCCCGCCCACATTCTCTCAATTTTGATGTTTGGGTATGATAGTGTGACTTTAAATTGTGGGTACCTGTGATCTTTTAGGAACCACTCTAGCCACTGGAGCTCCTCTATTTACCCACAAACATTAGCCAAGACATGGTAGTAAGTTAATATTCCCCAGAAACAGCCATTAACCAATGTTTTATGGAAATTGTTGGACAGGTAACCAAGCTCTCTCAATCAGAATTTGATATTTCTAATCTGTGTACTTTATGCTGATTCTTGGAGCTTTCAATAAAATGGTACTTCAATTTACAAAATAGTTATTTGCTTCAATCATATACACTTTCATTCTTTTTGAGATTCTCTGTCCCTTCTCACTTTCTTCGTGTCTTAAAGTATTTCCCCAGATTAATTCCAAAACATACTGCATATATATATATATATATATATATATATATATATATATATATATATATAAAAGTTCTTATCTCTGGATAGGCATTTGGTGGAGTGATGTTAAAATGACAAGATGAGGAAGAAAAAGCAAGGCAATAGATTTATTTAGTTCTGTTTTAAACTGTATCTTATTAGTGCATTTCCAGTTAGTATTTTCAGAAGAGCTTTCATAAGCATACAGATTGAACAAGTTGCTTATAATGGTCAATTATTTTTTTCCTGCAACAATTAATTGCTATAAAACAATCAATTTTTATGACAAGATAATTGGAAGCAAAGGCACATACAGGGAATATAAAATTATAATATTTTAAATACAGCCTGTGGTGGTTGGAATGAGAATGGCCTCACAGTCTCATCCATTTGAATCTCTGGTCCCTAGTTGGTGGAACTGTCTGGAAAGATGAAGAGGTGTGGCCTTGTTGCAAAAAGGTGTCTCCTACCAGGGCAGGGAGTTCAGGTTCAAAAAGTCTATACCATCCTCAGATTTTCTGTCTCTGTCCGTGGATTGAGATGTGAACTACGCAGCTATTGCTGCTCTGTCTCTTTGCTATCGCCCATCATGATGGTCATGGCTTTTAGCCCTGTGGAACTGTGAGACTCAAATGAAATGCTTCCTTTTAGAAGTTGACTTGGCGATGGTATCTTTTTTCAAAGCAATTAAAAAACAACTAAGACAATGGTAAAGATGCATCATCCCAGCACTTAAGCTGTAAGGGCAAGAAGACAGAGAGGTCAAGCCAGCTTGGAACACATACCAAGACTCAGTCTCATGCAAACAAAAATCAAACCAAATCGACAAAATAAAACAAGAACAAACAACAACAACAACAACAACAACAACAACAACAACAAAAGCAGCCCCATGTGAGAACAACATCAACATACCCAGATCCCCCCCCCCAGGCTCCAGGGACTACTACCTGTAAAGTACATGGGTGGCCATGGCTCCAGATGCTTATGTAGCAGGTGATGGCCTTGTTGAAGGCATCAATGGTGGAAGGCCCTTGTTCCTGCCAGAAGCTTCATTGGCCAGTGTGGGGTAATGGCAGGGCAGGAGGCAGGTGGGAGTGGGTGGAGAACACCCTTATAAAGCAGGGGCAGGGGGGATGGAATAGGGGGTTTCTGGAGGGGAAACCAGGAAAGGAGATAACATTTGAAATAAACATAAGGAAAATATCCAATAAAAATTTAAAAAAGAAATAAAATAAAGAAAAGAAGGCACTCACATAGCCTCATACCCAACAGGGTTTGTATATTCACAGAATAAACTCTGAGAAACTTTGGGAGGAAAAAAATCAAAATAATAATAACAACCTTTTAGTTTTTTTAAAAGCTTGGTTTAGAAAAGTCTTTGAGGATTTTAAACCTCTTCCTGAAGAAGATATTATAAGATGGAAAGACCTCCCATGCTTGTGGATTGATCGGATTAATATAGGAAAAATGGATATCCTACTTAAAGCAACTTAGAGATTCAATACAAACCCCATCAAAATTTCAACACAATTCTTCACAGATGTTGAAAGGAATGTTTTCAGCTTCATTTGGAAATTCAACAAACCAGGACAACTAAAAACAATCCTGCATAACTAAAAGAATTCCAGGAGGTAGCACAAGCCCTGCCCTAAAATTATACTACAGAGCTATAGTAATAAAAATGGCAAGGTATTAGCACAGAAACAGACATGTTGTTAATGTAATTGAATTTAAGGCTGAGATATAAATGTTTATAACCTGATTTTTTATAAAGAAGCCATTAATACACACTGGAAAAAAAGACAGCATCTTCAACAAATGGTGCTACATGTCGGCTTGTAGATGATTCAAATAGGTCCATACATATTACACAGCACAAAACTCAACTCCAAATAGATCAAAGACCTCAATATAAAATCAAATAAAATGAACATGATAAAGAAAATAGTGCGGAATAGCCCTGAACTCAGTGGCAGAGGAGACAACTTTCTGAACAGAGTGCCAATGGTACAAGCACTAAAATAGTCAACTAATAAATTGGACCTTAGGAAACTGAAAATGTTCTGTATGGCAAAGGACCTCATCATTTGGGTAAGGCAGCAGCATAGAGAATAGATTTCTTTTAGGATTTTATTTTATATTTATATATTTAATTACATATTATTTTAGACATTATATTATTATATATTTTATTACATATCTTTATATGATATATTATATACATATATTTAAGATATATAATATATATTTTATGGATTTTTTCTTTTTTATTGGATATTCTTTATTTACATTTCAAATGTTACTTCCTTTCCCCGTTTCCTGTCCATAAACACCCTATTCTCTCCCCTTCCTCTTCAGCTATAAGGGTGTTTCCCTCCCCATCCACCTCCTCTTCCTGCCCCCCATCATCCCCCTACCCTGGGGGTCCAACCTTGGCAGGACCAAGGACTTCTCCTTCCATTGGTACTCCAACAAGGCCATCTTCTTACACATGCAGCTGGGCCAGGGGTCCAGTCCATGTAAGTCTTTGGGTAGTGGTTTAGTTCCTGAGGACTCTGGTTTGGTTGCCTTGTTGTTTTCATGGGGTTGCAAAGCCCTTGGGCTTTCAAATCCTTTCTCTAGTTCCTCCAACAAAGGAGTCCATTCTCAGTTCAATGGTTTTGCTGTTAGCATTAGCCTCTGTATTTGTCATGCTCTGGCTGTGTCTCTCAGGAGACATCTATATCCGGTCTCTGTCAGCTTGCACTTCTTACCTTCACCAATCTTACCTAATTTTGGTGGCTGTATATATATGAGCCACACGTGGGGCAGGCTCTGAATGGCCCTTCCTTCAGACTCTGCTCCAAACTTTGTCTCCATATCATCTCCTATGAATATTTTGGCTTCACCTTTTAAGAAGGAGTAAAGCATCTACACTTTGGTTTTCTTTCTTCTTGAGCTTCATGTGGTCTGTGCATTGCATCTTGGGTAATTCAAGCTTTTGGGAAAATATCCACTTATCAGTGAGTGCATACCATGTGTGTTTTTCTGTGATTGGGTTACCTCACCCAGGATGATATTTTCTAGTTCATTCCATTTGCCTATGAATTTCACGAAGTCATTGTTTTTGATAGCATAGTAGTATTTCATTGTGTAGATGTACCACATTTTCTGCATCCATTCCTCTGTTGAATAGCACCTGGGTTCTTTCAGCTTCTGGCTATTATAAATAAGGCTACTATGAACATAGTGGAGCATGTCTTTGTTGTATGTTAAGCACCTTTTTTGGGGTATATGCCAAGGGAAAAGGTATAGCTAAGGTCCTCAGGTAGTGCAATGTCCAATTTTTCTCAAGAACCTCCAGACTGATTTTCAGAATAGTTGTATATCTGCAATCCCCCAACAATGGAGAGTGTTCTCTTTCTCCCATCCTTGCCAGCATCTGCTGTCACCTGATTTTGATCTTAGCCATTCTGACTGGTGAGGTGGAATCACAGGTTTTTTGATTTGCATTTCCCTGATGACTACGGATGTTGAGCATTTCTTTAGGGAAAAAATTATCAAGCATACATTTGATAGATGTAACCTTATCTGAAAAATTGGCATTAAGAAAACAATCCACTTAAGAATGGGGAACAGATCTTAACAGAATTCTTAATAGAGGAATCTCAAATGGCTGAGAAACACTTAAAGAAATGTTCGAGAAGTAGCACATTCCAGCGAGGTTGTGGAGCAAGGGGAACACTCCTCCATTTTTGATGGTAGTACAAACTTCTACAACTACTGTGGAAATCAATTTGGCAGTTTCTCACAAAATAGAGCATAGTTCAACCTATATTCAGCTATACTGCTCCTGAGAATATACCCAAAAGTGCTCCACCACCCCACAAAGACACTTGCTCAATCGTGTACATTGCTGCTCTATTCATTATAGCCAGAAATTGGAAACAACCTACATGTTTCTCAACAAAAGAATGGATGAAGAATATGTGGTACATTGACATGATGGAGTATTACTCAGTCTTTAGAAAAAATGACATCATAATGTTTGCAGGTAAATGGATGGAACTAGGAAAAACTGTTTTGATGTATTCCTTACTTACAAAGATGAATATAGTATTTGCTTATATGCAGATATTAGTTGATTAGGCAATAATAACCAAACTATAGTATAGAACTACAGAGGTGATGTATAGAGTAAGAAACAGGGGGTGGGTGGGCAGATAGATCTCCCTAGTCAAAGGGAAATAGAATAATAGTTATGAATGGAGGTTGTGGACTTGGGTGGGGAAGATCAATTGGGAGGGGGAGAGTGGAGGTTGAGGAGGATACAGGGAGAGACAGTTGATAATTGAGACCATTTGAGGGGTGGTATGGAAAACTCACACAGTAGAAGGTTCCTAAAATGCATACATACATGGAAGAGGTCTAAATGAAATCGCTAAGTAATGGGAGAAATAAAGCTCCAATCAGGCATCTTTTGTTATTAAATGAAAACACCAGTACTCGAATTGTGTTACACTAATTGAGTTGTTAGCCAAAAGGGTACAGTGGAAACCCTTAAGCAACCTGGGCTCTTGCAAGACTGTAGATTTTTTTCCAGAAACTGATAGCAAAGCCCCTTTCCTGAAGTTAAGCTGGTACCTACATAGAACCTTCACTCCTATGTTCTAGCATCTTTGCTATAGGAAGTTGTTCTACACATTACCAGAGGAGAAATGTAAACATCAATCCAGATATGATATAAAACCTTGCATCTTCCATTCTGTCCTGCCTGTAAAATGTGCTAGCACAATGGTGGCACAAAGCTTGTGTGAGTAAGCAATCCATGTCTGATTTGACTTAAGGTCCACTTCACTAGAGGAACCTATACCAGACACTGCCTGGACAGCCAAGAATCTGAGGCTAAGCTAGCCCAGGGACCTAGGCTAAAAACAAATACTACTGTTTTACTAAAACAATAAAACAACTACTAATGACTTTCTGCTTTACTCAGTGCCTTGCTCTTCCAACATCAGAGAAGCTTCCTCCTATAGTAGATTTGAACAAAAACTAAGACCCACAGCCAGACAATATGCAGAGAGTAAGAGACCTTGAAACATCCAGTTTAAAAGGGGGAAGAGAAACTGTAATCAGGGTATATTATATGAGAAAAATGCATTCTCAATAAAAAGAAAAAAAAGAGAATGTGTTAATAAATAAAATCACCTTTAAAAAATAAAACAAAAGCCCTCACATTTCATAGAGGTTTATTAAGGAAAATGTTTGAAGATTTTAAACCTTTTCCTAAATTCAGAAAGCAAATTATAAACCTGTTGAAGTGTGTCTTAAAATACAGTCCTTTGAGGTACTCAAACCCATTTACCGTCTATAAAATCTATCAAAAATTCTGTTATTATTAGCTTGTTTTCATTTTTCAGAAACAAACCGAAAGCAACCACATATTTATAACTGTAGAAAAGATATTGGACAGTTTCTCAATTCTCAGTTCTCTTGGCAATGACTCACAGCTGTGTTTTCAGAGGACTGATGGAATACCCGAGATTGCCTATAAAATCGGACCATACACACTGCTAAAACGAAAGATCCTTAATCTTGCATTGGATTCTCAAAGGTGCCTATGACCCAAAACAGGAAGAGTATAGCAACCACATTTAAATACTTCAAAGTAGATTAGCCTAGTTTAAGGTTCACCTTGCAACAAAGCGTTGGCACTATGAAGCCATAATTGCTTTTCTTTCTGTTGGTTTGCTTTGTCAAACTTCGATGTGATGGTTTTTGATTTATTATATTTTATTTTGTCATGTTTTGCTGTTATCTCTTAGAAGCTTGTTCTTTTCTAATGAGAGACAGAAAGGGAGTGGATCTGGATAAGAGTGAAAGTGGGGAGGAACTGGGAGGGAAACTGTAATCAGGATATATTGTTTGAGAAAATAATCTGCTTTTAATAAAAGGGAACATGTTATAAAGTTATTTTGGTCTGATAGTAGCAGAATTATGGCCACAAGAGCTGCATTTACATTACAAGTAACTATTCAACTAGATACAGTGTTAAAACAGAAGCAAATTAAGATAATAGACTACAGGGTTTTAATAATTTCTGTATCTGTTTTTGGTTTGGGTGAATTTTTCAAAATATCATGCAAAGAAACAACCCAGAGAATAGCAGTCCTTGTGTGCTAAGGAATTGGATCAGATTTTTTAATTGGAAAATTAGCTAGACTCTATTAGAATGAGGTTTTCAGAAATCTGCATATGTGACATCTTAAATCTTTGCTGTGGCTAAGTTAAACACAAACTCTGTAAGTTCTAGTAGAAAATATCTGATGGAGCTGTGGAGATAAAATCAATCAGTAGCCTAGCTGACTCAAATGAGGAGTTGTTCAATGCCCTGGTAATTTAGCTGAGAAATTAGAATGACCATGCCTTGAAATATGGTTATTGTGGTCTTAGAGTAATATCTTCTATAGACCAAAAAGAAGTCTGAGATCAAGTTTCAACATGTTCAAGCTGACCCACCAGAAATTAAATTAGTCAATCTAATGTTCATTATAAAACAATCGGATCTAGACTTTCAGAAACAATGTTCATGATGTTAAGAATGCATTTAAATGCTATAATGTGAGAATAAGCAGAAAACTGTCAAATACAGAGAAAGAGCCAGTGTTCCAAAACAACTATTCAACCTATAAATATTTAGAAAAAAAATGGACACTGAAAAAACACGGTAAATATTAGAAGACAATGTTTGAACTGTAACAGTGAAATGGGCTGGACATTTAGATCAGCTATGAAGTATCTAACATACATGAGAGCCTGAGTTCACTGAAAAATTCTAGGATTAAAAAATATGAAAAAAAATCCTAGACTGGGGAGGATAATTTATAAAATCTATAACAAGTAGAAAGATAGAATATATAATATTTATAAAGGACTTTCACAATTTAGAAAATAATAAAAATGTAAATAGTTGAGTAAAAATAACTTAAAATTTAAATTGATCATTCATAAGAACCTATGCAACTGGCTAAAAAGAATGACTAAACCTGACCAAACTTGAGGAACACCTATACAGACTTCCACTGTGGCTGCATCAGCATGCCTCCTACTGATTAGGTTGTTTGTTTTTTGTTTGTTTTTTTCTTAGCTATCTAGTTCTTTGTATTTTTTATATACAACCCCTATATTAACTGTGTAACTGGTAAAGACTTTTCTCCCATTTCTGTATGACCATCGAATGATGGCGTCATTTGCTATATAGGGGCCTTTTAGTTTCATAAAATCCTATTTGCCAGTTATTGGTCTTAACGTGTGTGATACTGGGTTCCGGTTCAGAAAGCTCTTTCTTTGTTCCATAAGTTAAAGTCAATTCTGTACTTTCTCCTTTACCAGAATCAGGTCTATGTCTTATGTTGAAGGAGTTGAGCTTTGGGAAGGATGAGAGACAACCATTGATATATGTCATTCTGTTGGACTAGCACCATTTGTTGAAGAAGTTGTCTCTTCTCCAGAATGTGATTTTTTTAGCATTTTTCAAAATTCAGGTGGCTGTAGGAATACATTTTTATCTAGGTTTTGAATTCTCTTCCACTGAGAAATGAACCTGCTTTTATCTACCATATGATCCAGATATACCATTCCTGGGCATATTCCCAAAGGTTTCTATGCCCTACTACAGAGATACCTGTTCTTCCATGCTCTTTGTTACTTTATTCACAATAGCAAGGAAATGGAAACAACCTAGATGTCTATCAGTTGAGGCATGACAGTGTTATAAATACAAACAATGGAATATTATTAAGCTGTAAAAAATAAAAAATAGAAATTTGCAAATAAATAAATGGAGCTGGAAATAATCATTATGAATGAGATGTGGATGCTAACCTTGAATATTCAGAAAGTTAGTAAGGAGTAATGTGTAGTGGGGATTTCAAGGGAAGAGGGATAGTATGTAGTTGGTATGAGGAGGAAAGGGTAATAATAAGAAAGATGGAGTTAAATGTGGTTGGTATTAGGAGGAAAGTTAGAGGAGTGTTATGGGAAGTATAACTAACATTAAAGACAATTGAAACCGTAAAAGTCCTAAGGAAATCTATTATTGGAAAAGCTTACTAAAATATATACAGGTCATATAAATGGAGTCAGTCTGTAGCAGGGATACAATGCCTTTCTCAGATTACATAGGCTATGGGATAATCATCCCATTGCCAAGTGTAGATTATTTCTCTTGGAATTGTTGGTCAGTAGTATCCTATAGATCTCCTCTTAAGCATTACAGGCCATTGTTTTTGATTATTCTGTAGAACTTGTTGGGAAGACCCTAATGCTGAATAAACTATATAATGGGGTCATAGAACATGGGGGAAATAAAGCTGGTACTGATCTGGAAACTTCTTCACACTTATTAGCTAACATTAATTTTGCTTAAACCTGCTATAGATACATCTGAGAAAAAGGAAATCAGTAATTTTGCAAAGTTGTGAACCCTGTGAACTACAATAATGATTGTCCCAGCAAAATACAGTCACTGGTAAAAATGTGGCATGGATGTTTTGGGAGTAACCAACAAATTTCTGATTGTATCTAAGGCCCATTCTGTTAACAGGACCCAGAACACTTGCCTGTCTAGGTCAGAGTCCCTAGTGTAGAACCTAATATATTATTATTTTGTTGAAAGGACATATGGCAATAAATTTCCCTCTAAGATTTTATCTTTATATAGATTAATGTATCTTTTTTTCTTTTCTTTTTTTTTTTTCATTTGTGTCTTGTGTGTTTTATCACAGGGCAAGTTTAAATGCCATGCAGCTGTGCATTTGCATTTCTGTTATAAGGCCAAAGCACATATTCCATAATAGATTAGTGTATCTTTTAATCCTCATCAAAAAAGGTTCTTTCTGCAGTAGATGGCGATTAATACATAGATCCACAACTAATCAAATGAAAAGAATAAGAAACTGTGGAATGCTCAGCTCTAAATATACCCTTCCTTCTAGACTCATGTACTATCTTGGAAGAGGCAAAGAAAGACTGTAAGAAGTCATGCACATTTAGAGCAAACCAGTATTTGCCAGGCATAGGAGGGGCTGCTGTACACATGAACTCACAGCAGCTGTGACTGCATGCACACGACCTCTACAAGACCAAACCAGCAAAATTCTGGGCATACGTGGGGGAAGGGGAGCTCGTGAAGTTCCATGTGTAGTTGAGGAGCTATTGGCAATTGGCGCTTGTTGGGAGAGGGAGAGTCCATTTTTCCCTAGGAATGTGGCTCCTGAGATGCTCCAGTACTCATGTTCCAGTAGAGAGTTCTGCACTAATATGTATCCATGGCAACACTAAGCAGACTCTCTGAGTTTAAAGAAAGAGCACATGATGTTGGGAAGGAAAAGATTTTGGGAAGGGATAGTGGAGGAACTGGAGGGGAGGGAGTGGATGTGGAGTTGAATAAAATACGTAATATGCATGTATAAAATTTTGAAATAATAAAAAAAATCTTGGGCTGGCTATTGGAGCAATAGTAGTGGTTCACCTGTGGCTTGGGTATGTCAGCACTCCTGGGAGACCAACTCTCTCTGGGCGTGATTTGGGTACTGAGAGCTGTGGCACAGGTGTATCACCAGGGTTCAGATGAGAACCGGAAGGATGCTGTGCCAGGCTGCTCCGTGGTTCCCGTGCCTGTGGGCTCCTGGAAGAAGAAGAGGGGGAGGGGGAAAAGGAGGGTGGAGAATCAGGTATGGGAGGAGATGGGGATGATAGACAGAGGGTCAGGAAATTGAACAGAGGTGTGTATGGGGGATGGGGAACTAAGGGTAGCCACCAGAAAGTCCCAGACACTAGGAAAGCAAGAGGCTCCCAAGATCCGAAGGGATGAGATTAGCTGTAATGTCCAACAAAGGGGTGGGAGATTATATACAGAGGTTAGGCAGGGCCCCCGGTTGAAAGGTGGGGCCACCAAAATCACCAAAATTTTAAGCCAGAATTGCTCCCGTCTGAAAGAAATACAGGGACAAAGTGCAGAACAAAGACTGAAGAAAGGCCATCCAGCGACTACCTGAATACATCCCATCTGCAGAACCAAACCTGGACACTACTGCAGATGCTAAGTGTTTGCTGACAGGAGCATGATATGGCCTTCTCCTGAAAGGCTCTACAGAGCCTGTCAATACAGATTTGGATGCTCGCAATGCCAAACATCGGACTGATCACAAGACCCAAATGAAGGAGTTAGAAAGGCTGGAAGGGAACTGAAGGGATTTGCAGCCCCATAGGAAGAACAATATCAACCAACCAGGATCCTCCCCCAGAGCTCCCAGGGACTAAACCACCATCCAAAGAGTACACATGGACAGACCCATGGCTCCAGCGGCATTTGTAGCAGAGGATGGCACTGTCAGGCATAAAAGGGAGGAGAGGCTCTTGGTCCTGTGAGGGCTTGATGGCCCAGTGTGGGGGGAATGTGTGGACAGTGAGGAGGTGGGTGTGAATGGAGTAGGTGTGGGAGCACTCTCATGGGAAGCAGAGGAAGGAGTATGGTGCAAAGGTGTTTGAGGGAGGAAACCTGGAAAGGGATAGCATTGAAATGTAAATGTTAGCAGAAAAACGCAATTAAGATACTACCACACTCACTAAATTTTTAAAGGGTGTTTCACGACTGGAATCTGCATGCAGAGTTGTATAAAGTGATATGACAACTTTACAAATTGTTTGACACTTTCTTTTAAAGTAAAATAGGTACCTATCCTATAATCCAGCAACCTTATCTTTGGTTTATATGTTTAAAAAGTCAGCACATGTTCACAAAGTGATTTATTCAAGAATGATCATAGCACTTTTATTCATTATAGGTTAAACTTGGAAATAATCAAAGGCTCCTTCATGTTAATGGAGGAAAATATGTTATATTCATACAGTAGATTTACAATCAATTAAAAAAGAAACGAGTCACAGTTATACATAGCCACATGGATGAATGTTAAAAGCATGTTATCACAAGCTAGATGCAAAACAGTACATCTTGGATCATTCCACTTATATCACAAAATTCTAGCCTAGGTCTACAGTAGAATTTGCTTCTTGGAGCCTATTGTTGACTGACTGAAAGGCAAATAGGAGAACATCTGGGGTCTGCTAATATTCTATACCCTGGTGTTTGGGTTACACAGCTGCATGCATTTCTCAAAACTCATCAAATGATAGTCTTAAAATATGTGCATTTCACTGTATGTTAATTTTCTCTTAGTTAAGAAGACGGAAAAATTAAAGCTAAGCAGATTTCTTTTTTAATTGCATACTTGCCTGCAGGCATATTTTTTTAAACAAATGAATTAGATGGAGAACACCTTGTCCCTACTTTGTGTTAAGATCAGTGTGCTAAATGCAGGTAGACTGTGAAGATGATAGATGTGCAGTCTTTGTCCTCAAATTGCTTGTATCCTTCTAACCCAGAAAGGGGAGAGTTGAGCAGAGACTGCAGAAGAAAAGTCAAAATAATACAACAATATTTTCCTGACAGCTGTGAGCCCAAGCACTGCTACAGCCGGAACTCTGCTTGGCCACAGAAAGTAGTAATTAGATTTTGCTTTTCACTAGCTTTGCTCTGAAAGGGCTATGGTGATTAATGGGACTAATTAAGGCCAGCCTCAAGGCAATATCAATGTAAATATAATGAGTTATTCTTTATGCCTCTCAACATGTCTCACCTTATATATTTATTATGAAATGTTTGGGATTATTTAACCTAATCACTTGTCTAGACTTGTCTTCAAGATAGACAGGCTTTTCAGATTTTATTGTCGTTTTTACCAAAAGCAGAAAAATTTGATTTAGTCTAGGTAGAGACAAAATGTTCCCACAATCAGGTCTCAAAAGAACCCAGCGAAAAATGTCACTTGTACCACTCTTCGGAATGCATAGCCTGTCATGAAAGTTCACAAAATAATGCCTTTCAATTCCCACTATCCTGGTACCTTCTGCCATTGTTTTCACAATCTTCATTAAACCAAGCCCCTGTATTTCCACAGCGAAAATGGTTTATAATAAATGTTTGATCCCATAAGTAAAAATTGCCAAAATTCTAGGTATTATAATAATCTACAATCTTGCCCTAAGGTTTTGACTTCTCTATTGTGCTGAAGTTGACAAACACTTTCTGCTGTTTGTAGAAGTTGCTAGTAATACAGATCTAGGCGTGAGAGCGAATAGATGTAGATGAGAAGTAAGAAAATATGAAAAATTGATACTAATAAGAGTCTTTTGACTGTGAAATAGATTCATATATGGAAAAATGCAAAACAAGTATGTCTCTTAGGACATTATAAAAGCAAACACATTCTGATTTCTAGTCAGGTCTGAAAATTTGTGACCATTAACCTCTTAAAGTTTTTCATAAGCCCCTCCTTATCAATGAACCTCTCTTCTAACATCGTATATTGATGGCTTCCTTGAATGTCTCCATATTTGTGTTATTCAATTCAGCATGTTCATTGAGAAATTTGGTACCTAATTCTTTCCATTATTTTTTTGTATGTGTGCATGTATGTATGTAGGGGTGGGTGGAGTGGAGACAGGCCAGCTGCAGGTGCTCTTCCTCAGGTGCTGTCCACCTTGAATTTGGAGATAGTGGTTGGCATTGACCAGGAACTCACCTGCTAATAGGCCAGGCTGGCTGTCTCCATCTCCTTAGAGCTGAGATGGATTTCAAGCACACATCTGGCTTTTTAAAACTAGGTTCTAGGGATTGAATTTACGTTTTTTATGCTTGCACAATTTTATAGAATGAACTATTTCTCCAATCCCCAAATTGGCTCCCTTTAAGTCTTTTTTTATTATGTAGGCCCCATCTACAATCTTTTTCTACAATTTGCCTCTTTAGGGCTATACAGTTTTGCTTATTCTGCATTTTGCTCATGGCATGTTCATATAGGACAATATATTTCTCTGCTAAATTTCCTACTGTTTGGCAGTTGAATCCAGAGGTTTGATAGAATTCAGATTGAATCCTTTTGTTCAAACCAGAGGGAATGATGTATTTCTTGTTTTCAGGAGGCAATTTTTTTTCTGTACTCTGTGGTGGTGTTTCTCAGTGACTTGATACAGAAACCCTAATTCAGATGTAAATGGGTACTGTTCTGATTCTTTTTAATTTACTAATTGAATGCTTTTAGAAAGAAATGCTTTTTATCATGTATTTTGGTTATTTAGATTTACAGTTGATACTGGATTCGTAGAATAAGTGCTTACCACTTATTCCTCACCAGAGAAGCATCTTGCAGTAGATAGTAATTATTACAGACACAACTGTAGAACTTGAAGAGAGGAAGGGGCTTTGGAGTGCTCATTTCTGAATGGGTTGTCTTTATCACACCCTCCTCTCAAGGACATGGAGGAGTGTGTGGAAAAATTGTAAGGGTCAAAGACGGTGGAAGATTTCAAGGAAAAAGAATTGTCCAGATGCCTCAGGGCTGATGTATATATGAACTCACAGAGATTGATAGGATGCACGAGACATATAGAGCAATCTCAAGTCAGACAAAATCCCAGCACAATGGAGGGAAGTGAGCACAAAGTCCTCCCCTTTCTAAGAATCTACTCGAAAATCATAGTTGCTTGGAGGGGGAAATCAGTTTCCTTCAATGAAGTAACACTGGGTTTATCAATGACATAATTAAACTTTTTACCTTTTAGTATCCCTTTTCTCCTCTCCTCTCCTCCCCTCTCCTCCCCTTCCCTCGCCTTCCCCTCCCCTTCTCCTTCTTTTCCTTTCTTTGTAAGAGAGAAAGAACATGATGCTGTATAGGTAGGGAGGGGAGAGGATCTGGAAGAAGTTAGGGTATGGGAAAGAATATTATAAAAATGTCAAAGAAAAGTATACTCTATTTCCTTCTATTTACATGATTTCAAGACACCAAATTAGCTCATATTCATCTTTATTACTCAATAGTGACATACTATAACTCAAAATGCAATTGTGTGATCATTGATAACAGTATATAGGTCAATTAATTCCAATTGTCATCCTTTAGAAACTCAGATTTTTTTTGTCTGTTTTACTTTTCTCTGGAAGAGCAAGCATTCAATACTCTTAACTACCAAGCCAACTCTTTGGTCCTATTCCTTTTGGAAATGCATCATGTTCTTTCACCTCCTTCAAGTCCTTACAGATCTTCTCACTTCCATATCTTCTGAACTTCATGTGCTCTGTCTGTCTGTCTGGATGTATGTCTCTATCACACACACAGAAGCAGAGACAGATGGACAAACACAGAGAGTCAGAGAAACAGAGACAGAGGTAGGCAAAGAGAGACAGAGAGAGTCTTACCTTCTAGAGCCACTTCCTGGTGACCAAGCAGTCAAATCTATGACTCTTTGGGGCCATTGTTATTCAAATTGCCAAGGCTCCCTTTCTCATTTGTATTCAGTCCAGGATCCCAGTTCTTGGAATGATCATATCAACAGTAGACATAGGTCTCCCCACTTTCATTTACCTATTCTGCATGATTCCTCCCAGAGATGCCCAGAGTATTGGCTCCTAGGTTATCCTAGATTCTGTAAAGTAGACAATATTAACCACCATAGTCTCTGACAGATGCCTCAGAATTTGGTACAAGGAAAATATTCCTAGACATTTGAGACTCCCTTTACATATCCAGTAGCCCCGTATTCTACTGATGGAGTAGGATACTTCAGAAACACAGCTGTGGGATGCCAGCATGGGCCGTTGTTTGTAAGTCTCTTAGAGGACAGAGCTAAAAGAATGTGTTTATACAGTTCGTTTTAAAAGGTGAGATGCCTTATCAGGCTTTACTGACTTCCATTTGAGATTCAGAAAGGTAAGTTTTAAATCTTGATCCATTTTATATTACCTCTTATTCCTTACACAGAGAAATTGGGTCTTTGAAAACACAGGGAATGATCAAATAAAACGAAGTATTATATTTTCTTTACTTCTATTTCACATGCAAAGTCTTTTATTGATAATCGAACACCAATATTCTTGTCCAAAAGATAAGCAGTTTTTGCTAATGTTATTCTCTTTGACTCCAACTTTGCCATTTTTAGTAATTGAATTCCATGCCCATTATGTGAATAAACAAATTTTACACAGAATATTGGTTTCATACTAACTATAATTTAATCTTCATTCTAAAAGCACTTATGTATTTAAATGTCTCCAGCAATTCATATACCAATGTCTTTCTAGATATTTTGCATTGTCCCAAGTTTATTGTACAGTGGATCTCTCAGACACACTCATGTGATTACTATTCTTTATCCTTTCATGTTGACAACAGCTTTTTGCCCTTATATCAGAAAGTCAATTTTGATAGATATAAATATTTTGTCAAAAATACCTTTCTTTTGAGAACCTTGAATATGCTGGACTCTTTTGTTTTACCTTAAAACACTGATGCTGAAAATATACTAGCTATTTTTTATTGTAATTTATGAGCTATTTTTATATACTCAGAGTCTTTTCTTTGTTGCACAGTCTGATAATGGTATTTAAAATATGCCTTGATTTTGTTCGTTCTGGGTCAGAATATTCAAGTAGATACCGTACTCTTTCAGTGTGTAGCTTCAAACTATTAAAAAAAAATTAACCCTGAAATGAAGTCTTTTAAAAATGATAGTTTCTTCAGATTAGACTTCCTTTACATGCCCAACTTCCTTGTCTGCTGAGTCCTCTAGGGCATCCCCAGCTGCCCTGAGTAATCTGATATCCCTGGCAGACCTCCATTATCCAGCCACCTCTCCACCCACCTTCGTCAGATCTGCGGATCCACAAGCATACAGGTTAGACTCCCTTCTCACACCCATCTTCCCTATCTAGAGTCCTCTGGGGCAACCCCAGCTCCCCTGAGCAACCTGATGTCCCTTCTGGCCCCTCATTTTCCCACCATCTCTCAGCCCACTTTCATCAGACCTGTTGATATGGACCTATACAGCTCAAAGATACCCGTCAGAGGCCTGCCACACTAGGATCATTGACATTAAGTCTCCTCCCAATGCCTACTACAACAGGACCATCCTGGGACTAAAGCCATCCAGATGGCTAAAGTTCCTCAAAAGAACACAATCAACAATAACCAGAGCAATATAACACCTTCAGAGCACAGCTACTCTACTACAGCAAGCCCAGGATATCCTAACATAACCGAAGCACAAGAAAATGACCTCAAATCCAATTTTATAAAGATGCAGAGGCTTTTTAAAGAGGAAAGGAAAAAATCCCTTAAAGAACTACAATTAAACAGGTGAAGGGAATAAATAAAATGGCACAAGCCCTGAAAATGGAAAAGGAAGCAAACTGAGGGAGCCCTGGAGATGGAAAAGCCAGGGAGGAGAACAGGAACAACAGATGCAAGCGTCACCAACAGAATCCAGGAGATAAAAGAGACAATCTCAGGTGTAGAAAATACAAGAGAAAAAAATTGATACATCAGTCAAAGAAAATGTTAAATCTAAAAAAAAAATCTGACACAAAATATCCAAGAAATTTGGAATAACATGAAAACACTTAACCTAAGAGTAATTGGAATAGAAAAAGGTGAAGAGTCCAGCTCCAGGGACAAGAAAATGTCTTCAACAAAACCATACATGAGAACTTTTTCAACCTAAAGAAAGAAAAGCTTATAAATATACACGAAGCATATAGAACAGCAATTAGATTGGGCCAGAAAAGAAAATCATTCTGTCACATAATAATCAAAACACAAAATGTATAGAGCAAAGAAAAGGGGGGGGAGCCAGGTAGTATACCAAGGCAGACCTATCAGAATTATACCCGAATTCCCAACAGAGACTCTAAAAGCTATATGAAACCTCTAAAAAGTTCACAGGTACCCACAAAACTATCAATCAGCATAGATGGAGAAAACAGGATGTTTAGGAAAAATCCAAAAAAGTTAAACAATATCTATACAAATCTGGCATGACAGAAAATACTAGAAAAACTTGCTTAAGAAGGATAACTACCTCCTAAGAAAAGCTTTGAAATAAAGTAATTCTACCGTGAAACCAAGAAACACACACACACACACACACACACACACACACACACACACACACACACACCCCAACATCATCACAGGAAATAACAGTAACTGTTCATTACTATCTCTCAACATTGCTGAACTCAATTTCCCAGTAAAAAGACACTGGCTAACAGAATGGATGCAAAAACAGGATTCATCACTCTGCTCTACACAAGAATCACACCTCAGTCATAAAGATAAACATCATATCAGAGTAAAGGACTGGAAAAAATTTTCCAAGTAGATCCAAAAAGCAAGGTAGAGTAGCCACTCTAACATCTAATAAAATAGACTTTCAACCAAAATTAATCAAAAGACACAGGGAAGGACACATCATACTCATCAAATGAAAAAAATCTACTGAAATGTTATCTCAATTCTGACATCTATGCTCCAAACACGAGGCCACCCACATTCATAAAAGAAACATTGCTAAAGCTTAAATCACACATCAAACCCCACATATTAATAGCAGGCGATTTCAACACACCAACAGGTCATTAAGACAGAACCTAAATAGGGAAATAATGAGGGTAACAAACAATATAAGTCAAATGGGACCTAACAGATACCTACAGAACAATATACCTTCTCAGAGCCTCAGGGAGCCTTTCCAAAGTTGACCATATACTCACAAAGCAAGCCTCAACAGATACAAAAACATTGAAATAATTCCTTGTGTCTTATCAGTCTACCATGGACTAAAGCTGGACTTCAACAACAATAGAAACACTGGAAAGCCTGCAGACTCATGGAAACTGAAAAACTCCCTACTCAATGATCTCTGGGTCAGGGAAGAAATAAAGAAATTAAAGACTGTTTAGAATTCAATGAAAATGAAGGTACAATATACCTAAATTTATGGGACACAAGGAAATCAGTGCTAAGAAGAAAGTTCATAGCCCTATGTGCCTACATAAAGAAATTAGAAAGTTCTCATATCGGCAATTTAAAAGTATACCTAAAAGCTCTAGAAAAAAAGTAAGCACACCAAAGAGGAGTAGAGGACAGCTGAAATCGATCAGTTAGAAAGAAAGAAAACAATACAAAGAATCAATAAAACAAAGAACTGGTTCTTTGAGAAAATCAACATTATAGACAAATCCTTAGCCAAACTAACCAAAAGACAGAGGGACAGTATCCTTCCGCACCCTACAGTCTCTTCCCCATTTAAATCTCCCTCCCATTATTACCCTGTTCTCTTCATAATACCAGTGTTCTACTTTCCCTCTTCTAATATATTTTTTCCTCCCCCAAGTTTTTTTTTTTTAATTTTAGGATCTTGAACTAGAAACAGAGCCCTAGCATATTAATTTAGCCTGACTATACTATCTTAGCTGCTCCAGTTCTACACATATTCCTGCCAGTAGTTTCAGCTTTCATTCTCATTGGACCGAGATTCCCCCTACAATTTCAGCTGATGCTTGCAAGTATATCTTTCTTACTTTCCAGAGAAGATTTTGGCTGGCTTGTTATTCCTTTGTTCTCTGCTCCTTCGGGCAGAAGGATCATTATACTCCTACGCAGAGGTGTATGACCACATAAGTCTTGAGGTTACTCATAATTTTCCTATTGACTTAACACTTTGGGTTGCCAAAGGATACGTTATCAGCTAGTATGTTTTAAAATAATGCCTAGAGGTGTTTTTCTTTTGTTCTCTATTTTTGTTATTCTATTTTTTGCACGAAAATTTGAAGAATTACAAGACAACGTCACTGATGTAATTGTCATCTTTTAAATCTTTTCAATTCTTTCAGACTACAATGTTAAATATAACAATAACAACAATAATAATGAAAACAGAAAAGAGTAGCAGTGGTGATTCCGGGAAGGGAACCTGACCACATTGTTTTATTCCAGTGTATGTGGTTTATTGAGAGAAAGGGCCTGAAGACTGATAAGTGCTTGATATGGAAGGTATAACATAAAACTGAAGATGCAACAGTATATATGAAAGCAAAACATGGCTGGTATAAAGAGGCTTCCCTTTAAAGCCTGGAGAGCACCATTAGGTGCTCCTTCCTTTTCCTCCAACTAAAACCCCCTACTCATTTTCCCTATTTCCTTCTTTATACCTCCTGTATACAGAAGGAGGAGGGAGGAGAAACAACTAAACTAAGGATGTTTGGGAAAAGCCTCAAGTAATATTGTTATTTTGTATTTACCTAAAAAAGTATAATTTTTAAATGGCCAAAAGCCTGAAGTGAGGAAGCCCTGAAGGAGTCAAGACCTGAGTAATTGTCTGTTATTGACATGGGTATGGCCATGTTGACAGTGCTAATGCTTCAGTCCTGTGGGAGGGACAAAACCTTATGAGCAAAGCTCAAGAGAGATGACAAAGATTTCCTTGGAAATCTAGGTGTTTGTGAGTGATAAGATCTCTCTCTCTCTCTCTCTCTCTCTCTCTCTCCTCTCTCCTTCTCTCTTCTCCCTCTCTCTCCCTCCCCCCTCCTCTCCTCATCTCCTGTGTGTGTCGCATATGCGCATGTGTGTATGTTGTATCTTAAATGAAGTTATGTTACTTAGTACCAGGCATGAGAAACCTCCTTTCAAGCTGTTAGACAGGGTAGTTTAACAGACCTCCAAAATGTATAGGCTATTATTGTATCTCTTGGTTGCTTCCCAGAGGTTGAAAGTATGTCTTCATTGCTGAAGGCTCACTGCATTTCACCAAAAGGACTTAGAGTTGGATCTGACTTGAAAGTCTCTTCCCTGAGCACTAACTTTTGTTGTACCAGAAGAGTCTATGCAAGTTTCCAGGAAAGGAATCAATCAGCAGTCCTATCCAAATTAATAGTCTTAGTTAGTTGTGACTCATAAAGAGCACAACAATGACCAGCATAGTAGGCTATTCCTTAAAGGTAAAATGGTGGTTCAGACATCTTGGGAGTAACTCAAAAGCTATCTATCTACTTGGACTTGAAGGCTTGCTCCAATGAGAAGTGCAAATCATGCCTGACACTGAAACCTAGCTAAGTACCCAAAGGCTAGTATAGTCATGGATCTTTATAGAAGAGCCTAAAACCACAACTTTTCTAGACCATCATAAATCCTAACTACATTTTAAACTTATCCTTATACCCATAGATGAGTATAGTTCTCACCCCTCATCAAAAAGTATCCCTTTGAAATAGATAGACCATTCCAGAAACAGATAATAACCAGTTTGTTCACTCCCAGAGGATACATCTATAACATAGCTCTTTTACCCAAAGCTCCAGGAACATTGTAGAAGAGGGAGCAAAGGATGATCTGAGCTGGAGGACAAAGAATGTCTCTAATCAATATGACTGTTTAAACAATACCTGGAAAAGGACAATACAATTAGACATGTTATCATGAAAGGGGGAAACCTCATGGAGCTGACAAATTAAAATTTGAAGAATTTGCATGTAGCCTTTTCCAGGGAGGAGTCCCCTAATTGATTTTCCAATACCAAGTGGTCAAACCTGAAGTCATGTACCCGCAAGCAACACTTTGAAGACTCAATAGGCTGTATTTATATATCTATGTATTTATATATGGATACATATATAACAATAATATTCAAAGAAAAAGAGGTCATCAATTTGAGAGCAAGTGAGGGCCTTAAGAAGAGAGAGGGGACATGTAGGGATTGGAAAGAAGAAAGTAAAGGGGGAAATGATACTTTACTTATATTTTAATTAATTTTTAAAAAAGAGCAAGAATGAGAGAGAGAGAGAGAGAGAGAGAGAGAGAGAGAGAGAGAGAGAGAGAGTACCAATTTCAGGCAGAGGTTAGGGGAAGGTCACAGGATCGTCTTCAGAGAATCCCTAGAGATATCCTGAAGCAATGTCCCAAATAAAGGAAATATCACACTTTTATAAACTTTTGGGGTGTTTTAGGACACTTTATGTGATTTAGTTTAATATGTGACAAATGGTAGAGCCAAGTATCATAGATTTAGAATGGTTGCCTTGTTCAGCCTTGCTATGAGGGTTATGTCTAGTCTTATTGCATCCTATCATGCAGAGTTTGGTTGATATCACTGGGAGGACCTGCTCATTTCTGAAGGGTAGTGGTGGGGGGAGTGGATCTTATGGAGACAGGAAGGAGCAGGGATGCGGGAGTAGAGAGAGGAGAGGCTGAGTTTGAAATGTATGAGAAAAGAGTAAATTTTAAAAAAAGAATTCAAAAGAAAAAATAATGGTTAAATCACAGCACAGACTGCTTCCTATGGTTTAGAGAGTGCTTCTAGGAAGTCGTTTGGTCTTTCCAGGCTGTGGGATCTAGTTCCATAAGAGTGACTACTGTCTTAAAGGGGCAGGCACATGTCCTAACAACTTTTAAAGATAATTTAACAACACTTTTTATTGGTTCTTTGTGAATTTCACATTGTGCACCTTAATCACACTTATCTTCTCTCCTTTATACTTGCTCTCCACCCTTGTAACCTCCTCCCAACAGAGAAAATAGTATCTCCTGTGGAAGTCATAGTATTTCCTGGTATGTCCTACAATATACCCTTTTGTCCACACTTCTTTGCTTGCCAATATTCATTGCAATGGCCTGTTGATCTGATACAAGGCCTCTGACTTCTGCTATTCTGGAACCTCGCTGGGACTTCTCTGAAATATCCTGTTGTTGCTCTGTGCCATGGAAATTCTATAGTTTTTGATTTGTAGGGCTGACCCGTTCATACACTCCAGCGGTTCATCAATGGTTAGATGCTGGGGTGGGCCAATTCAAAGCAAGCCCTGAATTTGGGCTTGCGATGTCTGAGCTGGTTTGCCTACTGGCTCTCCCATTCTCATGCCTAAGGGGCCAACTCATCAGGAACCCCTACAGGGGTAGTTCTTCCCTGCTTTACAGGAAAGGTGCAGGGCCTGTTCTCCAAGTGTTGCAGCTGGTAAGAGACATGGCCAGTTTTCCCAATCTTGACCTTTGGGCCAGCTCTCCCATCTGCCATAGATGGCTATTGATGAGGGAGGAGGAAAGGGCACCTCTCTCTCATCCACCAAGCACCACCACCTAGCAAACAAGAAGCAGGGTCACCTGTCTTGCACTCACACTCTCAAAGCTGGCTTACTGGCAATGCCTACATCTCACCTCAGCTCGACTGTGCTGCCCAGGTGAGGTGCAGCACTTTTTGTCATGAGTGCTGCAGCTGGTGAGGAGCATGACCAGTTCTTCTGCTGTCATAACCCCAGAGGCAAGTCTCTAACTCTACCACAGGTCACCAGGGGTGAGAGAGGAGGAGGTATCTTTCCTTTTTTATCCATGCCACTGCATGGTGTACTAATGGTAGTTCCAGGTGTCCCAAGCTTGTATCCTTGGGGCAGGTTCACCAGCAACTCCCGCAAATGTGCAGGGTTTACTGTCCTGAGTACTGCAGCTGACTAGGGGTGAGGTCATACCTACAGGGTCAGCTCTCCCAGGAAGCCCAGTTGAGAGTAAGTTCTGCACAGCCCTCAGACATTGATATGTCTCCAGGTGATAGCCCAGACCAGGGGCAATTCACCTGGTCTTTGCTGGTAACACACCCCTGCTGCTGCAGGACTGTGGACACAGATGTGGCTCCCCAGGTAGCAGCACAGGCTAGGACCCCATCGGGGTCACAGGTGGCGTCACCAGCTACTCACATCAGGTTGTTTACTCACTACCCTTGGGTCTCCAGTCCTGTCTCTTGTTGGCATTCTCTCTCTCTCTCTCTCTCTCTCTCTCTCTCTCTCTCTCTCTCTCTTCTCTTTTCTCCCCTTTGTCTTTTTTTCCATTTCTTCACCATTTCCCTTGTTCCTTTTAGTGGGTACAAGGGGTCTCTGGGGTCATCTCAGGAGTGGTGTCAGGAATGCTTCGCCATGCTTATGCATTATGGTGCTGGTCAGGAGGCATGATCTGCCTGCCAAGGCTAGTGTAGTGCCAGACTGGTGGCCATTTCAGGCTAGCTTCCAGTCTGGGCTCCATGGCACCAGTTAGGTGGTTGTCTCAGGCACCTTCTTGATTATTCTGTCTGAGTGATTCCTTCTGAGTGTCATTTTTCTTGGTCTCACTCCCATCCTGGACCTGTGGTTTCCCATGCAATTCTTCTAGTCTCTGGTTTGTTCCTGTCCTGGGAGCTAGTCAGGGTCTGTACTTAGAAGAAGATGTGATTGATGCTTTAAACTGGGATCTTTGAAAGGATTTGGGGAGATGTTATATGGCTTAAGGAAAGATTCTCCTGCTGTTCATGCTTGAATGTTCTATAGGGTTCTCAATGAAATTATATGTTGACATAGTTGCTATAAATTTCGGTTAATCACCTTTTTGAAGTGGAGCAGGAGGATCCAGCTGCTTGTGTCTGGACCCTCGCTGCCTGACCCTACCTTTTAGGAGTTTAGTCAGGCATAGACTCTGGGAGCAGGCTGCAGTAAGCTTATCTGAGCATTGCTGTAAGCTCCATCCATCCTCCATAGGTCCCAAGAAAGCATCTCTTCTAAACAGCAGTTCCCAACTGGCTGACCTTGTCTGTGCCAGCAATCCTTGGTCTCCCAGGCAGTCCTAATTAGGTCCTCCTACAGGAGATGCTTTTATAGCTGCACAGCCCCACAGCTACATTTACATAGAGGTGGTCCTACCATTCCTGCTACAGATCAGTTCAATGTCATCCTCGGGTGAATAGGTATTTGGGCAACATGGCATCTTGTCTTAAACAAACCAAACCAAAACCAAACCAAAACAAAACAAAACAAAGCAAAGACTCCCATTTCCTTCAAAACCAACTATGGATTCCTATACAAATTTGGATGAAAATTCACCAAAGGCTTGGGAAAGTGGATTCTACACTCTCTAGGCAGGGTGAAATATCACTAGATTTGTAGAAAAAAAACATCTTCTCAGACTCTCCTATGTGTGCTGTGAAGTTTACTACTCTGTTTTTGCCTGTGGGTCTGCATGATTACACTAATGTATTGTATTTCTCTCGGCTGCTTTTAAAATTTAAATGAGACATGATTTTATTCATCTATTTGGGACATCATGCAGGGAAGCATTAAAAGGTAACTCATTTCCTCTAGATTCCTAGTTGACTTTATGGTACATTAAAATGGCCTCAATTACTTGAGCCTGCCAAATGGTTGAATAAAATTACAAAAATCTCAATGCAGAGTGAATTTTATAGTATAAAACACTGAGCATGCAACATTTCATATTTTAATTTTCCACCAATAATTCCCATCAGAAGACAAAGCCAAAAACATGACAATGACTTTAGGTAAAGTCATTTGATGTCTTTGGGCTCACCTTTCTTTATCAGTTGATAGCATAGGTGCTCAGTGCTCCGTCCGTTCCATTTCAGACCAATGATGACCTCAAGATCTAGTAAAAGGAAGCTGGCATAATACCACCACAGTTTACATTGAAGTTTTTAGATACGATACCACTTTGAAGTATTTAATAAGTATATAAGATTTGGGCATGTATGCAGTTGAGGCAATTACAGAGAGAAACATTCAGGTTCAAAATATCTGAATTAAATTTAAAGGTTCCTTCTATTTTCATATTTCTTAGACTATCTTTTGAAAGACTTGGCTTGACTTTCTTCCTTTTTTAAAAAAATTATTTTTATTTCACTTTATATCTCGATCACAGTACCCCTCCTTCTTCTTCTCCCTGTCCCTTCCCTGATTGCCCCTTCCTCTTTTCCTTAGAGAAGGGGAACCACCCTTGGGTACCACCTCACACCTGGGACATCTAGTCCCAGTAGGACTAAGCACATCCTCTTCCACGGAGACCCAATCAGGCAGTCCAGAAAGAGGGCCACATGTGGGGCAGGCTCTGACCGGGATTCCTTCTGCCTCTATTAAAATTTGCCTCTCTATTCCCTCCCAAAGGTATTCTTGTTCCCCTTTTTAAAGAAGGAGGAAGATCCGCATTTTTTGGTCATCCTTCTTGAGTTTCCATATGGCCCATAATATACAGCCACCAAAACTAGATAAGGATGAAACAAAGAAATTTAAGCCAACAGGAACCGATAAGATCTCTTGGAGACACAGCCAGAATCGCAAATCGTGGCAAATGCCGGCAACAAACCACTGATCTGAGAATGGGACCCCTGTTGAAGGAATCAGAGAAAGGACTGAAAAAGAGCCTTAAGGGGCTTTGGGACCCCATATGAACAATGCCAATAATCAGAGCTTCCAGGGACTAAGCAATTCACCCAAGACATACATGGACTGACCCTGGGCCCAGCCTCATAGGTGGGTAGCAAATGAATAGCCTAGTAAAGCACCAGTGGAAGGAAGCCCTTGGTCCTGCCAAACTGAACCCCAGTGAACGGTGATTGTTAGCGGGAGGCGGTGATGGGGAGGATGGGGAGGGGAACACCCCATATAGAAGGGAGAGTGGTTAGGGGATGTTGGCCTGGAAACTAGGGAAAGTTTAATAACAGTGAAATGTAAATAAGAAATACCCAAGTTAATAAAGTGGAAAAAAAAGAAAGGGGGAAGGGGATCCAGTGGCAGGGAACAGAGACTGAGACAACCCTTGCTCAAATTCTTAGGGGACCCACATGAAGACTAAGCTGTATGTTTGTTACAAATATGTAGGGGGCCTAGGTCTAACCCTTGCATGGCTCCCAGTTTAGTGGTCCAGTCTCTGTGAGCCCCCATGGTCTGAGGTTAGTTGACTCTGTAGGTCTTGTGGTGTCTTTGACCCCTCAGTCTTGCTCAATTCTATCCCCAACTCTTCTACAAGACACCCCAAGCTCCACCTGTGGGCTGTGGGTCTTTGAATCTGTTTCTGTCTGCTGCTGGGTGAAGCCTCTCAGGAGACGGTTATGCTAGACTCCTGTCTGCAAGCATAACTGAATATCACTAATAGTGTCAGGTTGGCTTTCCCCCATGGGGTGGGTCTCAAGTTGGCACAGTCATTGGTTACCTGGTCCCCCAGTCTCTGCCCCATCTTTATCCCTGCACATCTTGTAGGCAAGACGCATTTTTGGGTGAAAGTTCTATGGGTTGATTGATGTCCCTCTCCCTCCTCTAGAAGTCCTACCTGGCTATAGGAACTGTGCTCTTCAGTCTTTATATCCCCCTGTAGTAGGAATCTCAGCTAGGGTCATCTTCAATAGACTCCCATATCCTCCCCCAGTCCCAGGGCTCCAGTTGGTCACCAGAGCTGGATGCCCTGCCACCGATTTCCATTCCTACTCCCAGCACTCTACAGTCCTCTCTCCCAACACCTGATCACCATTCTGTTTCCCCTCCTTGCCCCTTCCCCTACTCAGTTCCCTGTCTCTACCCTCTCTGATAACTGTTTTCCTCCTCTGAGTGAGATCCCCATGTTCTCCCTTGGGACTTCCTTACCATCAAGTTTCTTTGAGTCTGTGTTTGTAACATGGCTATCCTTTACTTTACAGCTAATGTCCATTTATAAGTGAGTACATACCATACATGTTTTTTGGGCTCTGGGTTACTTTACTCAGGATGACATTCTCTAGGTCCATCCATTTGGACTTGCAAAATTTATGACATCCTTGTATTTAATAGCTGAATAGTATTCCACTGTGGAGACGTACCATACTTTTTTTAAAAATCCATTTGTCAGTTGTTATTGTTTTATGTGTGGATCATATCCAATTTTCTAGTCTAAATGTTTCATTTTATTCTTTTTGTTTTTGGTTTGTTGTTGTTACACAAATATTCCCATCCTTAATTACTTTTGTATTGTGAGATAGGGTCTTGCTATGAGGTATTGACTGGCTTTGAATTTGTAGTAGCCCTCTTGCCTCATTCTCCTGACTGCAGGGATGACAGATGAGTATGGCAATATCTGGCTTCCCTTCTCTGCTTTAGCCTCTTGCAATCATGGTGTTGACATGATGTTTTTATGTTCTAGTGAGAACTTTGGTTATTTTAGTAGTGTACTGAATATATACATATATAAACTATATCAATATTCTTTAGACTTTTAATTCACACACACACACACACACATACACACACACACATATTCTTCATTTTCACTTATTCTCCCAGGTTTAAATTATTTGATTGATTTTACTTTTTCATGTATCTTGAGACATCTGTCTAGAGCAGTGATTCTCTACCTGTGGTTCATAACCCATTTGTAGTCACAGATCAGATATTCTGAATATCAGATATTTATATTATGATTCATGACAGTAACAAAATTACCATTATGAAGTAGCAATAAAATAATTTTAAGGTTGGTGTCACTACAACATGGAGAACTACATTAAAGGGTCACAGCATTAGAAAGGCTGAGAACTACTGCTCTAGAGGCCTTTTGTCAGTATGAAGGTTTGAACCCAGAACCTTGTGCATTCTAAGCAAATGGTGTACTACAGAGTATCATTATCAAAACTTTATTTTTCTTAATATATAAAATTTTATTTTCAAGTCCTTTTATCTTCAATATGAAAAAAATATGTTATTTTATTGATCCTTGTATGGTTTTGGTGGTTTGAAGAAAATCCAATTAACGATTATTTGATACTGAACAATTAATTTCCTCGGGAAGCCCTTTAACTTTTGTGTTTATGTTTAAGATCCACAATTTTATCTTCTCGTTCAAGGATTCTAATTCTTTTTATTTTTAGGCCATTTAAAAATCATATTTTTCTATTTTTTTTTTCTTCAGGAGCTGAGGACCGAACCCAGGGCCTTGCGCTTGCTAGGCAAGTGCTCTACCACTGAGCTAAATCCCCAACCCCCTAAAAATCATATTTTTAAAGTTACCTACTACATATATCAAAATGTAGTACTGGACATTAATGTATAAAAAACAAAATATTGTGGACATGCAATATCATGTGAGTGTAAACTGCATACAAACTTTCAATTACACTTAAAGTATTGAAAATTAAACCCATTATTATTTCAGCCTTAATAATTTCTTCAGATCCATCTTTTAGTAATTCATTTTATCTTCTTTATAACATGCTGCTAGGCCTTCTATTTGATTTTAGGTTTCACAGATTTGTGCCCGAATACATATATGTGCAGGTGAATGTGTATGAATACATGTGAATGTCAACCTTAAACCTTCAGTACAACAGCTTTACAATGTGTTCCTTTGATCTTTGTCTCGTCTTCTTCTGTCTCTGTCTCTGTCTCTGTCTCTCTGTCTCTCTGTCTCTCTGTCTCTCTGTCTCTGTCTCTCTCTCTCTCTCTCTCTCTCTCTCTCTCTCTCTGTGTGTGTTACTTGTTTTCGTTTTGTTTTATTTTGGCTACAGGCTCTCTTACTGGCCTGTACAATCAAACCTAGTTCCTCCTACTTTTTAAAGTAAGCACCTTAATGACTGAGCCATTGCCCTAGCCTATGGATATTATATAAATTATTTTGGTCATAAAATTTCACTTAATGATTTTTTAAGTTCCTGCTGAAAATATCAATATTATCATCCAATCCACTAAAATATTAATTGTGCCTATTTAATGTCTGATAATTCCATAATCCATATCTCTCTTGAGGGTATTTATAGTGCTTTTAACTCTTCCTTTTCATTTTTATAAATCTGGCTGTTTTAAATCAAAGATTAATTAATCGTTTTCTATATAAATTGAAGAGGTGATTTATGGCTCTGGATGATGTTATCTTCCCTCAGAGGGGCTTTACATCTTCTTCTGGCTGGCTTCAGATTGATATGATTCAAACTGGCTTTTTATATTTATGGGGATTGATTTAGTGTTGTATATAGTTCCTCACAAGTTGTAGTAATTTCTTGTCATTTGTAACCTTGTAATGTTTATCAGGATCCCTACTTTTTAGGCAGGGCTTAAATTCTAGTTTTTGTCTGCCTAATATCAGAGGGTCTTTTAATATCTTAGCTCAGTTTTGCAGTCTTTTAGGCACAATTTTTAAATGGGAAATAGGCTTGACAAAGTTCATGAATTGGTTTTCAGAAGAGTGATTTGTAAAATTCTAGTTCAAACATTGACCAATTAGTCTGCCTAGGGTACATTCTTCCAACTTCTCCCATGTCCTTCCCACCTCCCCAATCTCTCAACTCCATGCCTTCTTTTTGCCCCTCTGTAGGTTTATATTTTTCAAAACATGTACTTAAATGCTTTAACCTCCCTTCCAGCCCACTACCTAGCAGAGGTAGTAGAAAGGAAAGGTTAATAGGGCAAAGGGGAATATGGACCTATTTAGAAATAGTTCTTTGGGGTGAATTCAATATATGGTATCAATATATCAGCAGTTCATTTCACAGAACTCATCAGTGAAAGTTTGATCTATTCAAAACAAAAATTCAAGAATCAGCAATTAAAAGGAGAAAAAGAAACTTCTCAAGACTCCTGCCAATCATCCTGAGTCAAGGAAGCAGCAATGACCACCAAAGTTCATTGGGCTATAACTACTGGAAATTTACAACAAACAATGATCAGCAAAGAGTGGCAGGGTGAACCATACCACACAGCATCATCTATTGTCTGTGGGGGTTCAGTTTATAAACTTCCCAAACACCACATGTTCTATCAAGCATCTGCTCTAGCAAAACATCACATGCATTTTTCTTCACTCAGCTTCCAGAAAAACATCACACGTCTGTTCTGAGCAAAACATCCTCTCATAAGACAGTTTTCAGAAAAACATCACATGACACACCTGAGTCTCCACAGAAACCAGAAATTTCCTCTTCACCCCTCTCTCTATCTAAAAAACAAAACAATAACAACAAAACACTTACCATAACTTTAGAAAAGAAATAACAAGCACAAGGATGGGGATGGGAACACCCACATAGAAGGGGAGGGGGAGGGGTTAGGGGGTTGTTGGCCTGGAAACCGGGAAAGGGAAAAACATTTGAAACGTAAATAAGAAATACCCAATTTAATAAAGATGGAAAAAAACATAAGGAAATAAAAAAGAAGAAAAAGCACAAGAAACACACACACACACACACACACACACACACACACACTATAAAATCAGAAAACTGGAAGCCGTAATATACAAGCAAAAGAACAATAAAACAAATATGTTCAAACAAAGCAATGTGTGATAAAAATCTCCCAAATTATTATTGAATTCATTTTGTGTTGTCCATCTACTTACTGCAGGGCATAAGTGTTGTTAATACATCCAGTGAGAATACATTAAAAAAAACACAAACGATTTTTTTTCCTTTGTAAGCAGATGTCAGTTGGAATTAGATTCTTGGTTAAAGGTGGGAGCCAGTGTCCACTTTCCCTGTTCAGCACTGGGATTCCATCTGGCTTGAAACTTGTATAGTCCCCATGCTTGCAGCCATATGTGCATGTGTGTTCATATGTTCATATGTGCATCAGTTCTGTTTTGTCTGGAAGATCTTATTTCCTTGGAGTCATCCATCTTAGGAAGTAAGCAAGAAATCTCCAACTGGAAAATTCATACTGACAGAGAGATTTTGGAATGCTCTGTCCTAAATGGAATGTTCTTATTAAGGCCACCTCCAGGGTTCAAGGGGCTATACGGAAGAGGAGGTAGAAAGATAATAAGATACAAATAATTTTTGAGAAACCCTATGTGCTCCAACTTAAATGGTTAGTTATTCTCTCTGGACATTCAACAGCAATCTCCTAGAAAAAATGACAGGAATGATGTCAGTCTTGGAGGTCTATAGGGAATGATGGAGTGAATATCATAAACTGTAGAGTCAATCCTACCTGGCCTACTTTTTAAAAGTCTTTTTGTTTGAAATAATGTGAGAATTAGAGAGAAGTGTCAAAGATAGAACTAAAAGATTCTGTCAGCCCTTCAGTTTCGCCTACATTCCACTAGTGGCATCATATTTTTTAAACATGGGTATATTTGTCAACTCTAAGAAGTTAATGTTACTATGATATTGTTTATGAACATATAGCCTTCACGAATATGTCCCCATTTTATCTATCAATGTTTGTAAATTTTTTTCTTTTTCTATTGGTTATTTTATATATTTACATTTAAAATATTATCCCCTTTCCCTCCTCTCCCATCCTTGCTCCCCTTGCTTCTATGAAGATGCTTCCACTCCCACTCACCCACTCCCACCTCAACTGGCATTTCCCTACACTGGAAAAACGAGGCTTCCCAGGACCAAGGATCTCTCTTCCCATTGATGGCTGACAAGGCCATTCTCTGCTACATATACAGATGGAGCCATGGGTCTATCCATGTGTACTCTTTGGTTGGTGGTTTAGTCCCTGGGAGCTCTGGGTTGTCTGGCTGGTTGATATTGTTCTTTTTCTTTGCTTTCAAACCCCTTCAGCTCCTTCAGTCCTTCCACTAATTCCTCCATTAGTCGCGATGCTCCAGTCTGATGGTTAGCTGCAAAGCATCTCTTTCTGTATCATTGGGCTCTGGCAGAGGCCTCTAGTGTTACATTTATATCATTATATATATATCAGACTCCTGTCAGCAAGCTTTTTTGGCATCAGCAACAGTGAGTGGGTTTGATGGCTGCATATAGGTTGGATCCCCAGGTGGGGCAGTCTATGGATGACCTTTCCTTTAGTCTCTGCTCCACTCTTTGTTCCTGTATCTCCTCTTGTGAGTATTTTCATCCCCCTTCTAAGGAGGACTAAGCATCCACATTTTTTGCCTTCCTTCTTCAGGAGCTTTCATATGATCTGTGATTTGTATCTTGGGTATTCTGAGCTTTGGGGCTAATATCCAGTTATCGGTGAGTGCATACCATGTGTGTTCTTTTGTGACTGAGTTACCTCACTCAGGATAATATTTTCTCATTCCATCAATTTGGCGAAGAATTTCATGAGGTCATTGTTTTTAATGGCTGAGTAGTACTCCCATTGGGAAATGTACTATTTTTCTGTATCCATTCCTCTGTTCCACTAGGACATCTGGGTTCTTTCCAGCGTTTGGCTATTATAAATAAGGCTGCTATGAACATAGTGGAGCATGTGTCTTTGTTGTTTGTTGGAGCATCTTTTGGGTATATGCCAAGGAGAGGTATAGCTGGGTCTTCAGGTAGCACTATGTCCAGTTTTCTGATGAACTGCTAGACTGATTTTCAGAGTAGTTGTACCAGATTGCAGTTCCACCAATAATGGAGAAGTGTTCCTCTTTGTCCACATCTTCCCAAGCATCTGCTATTACTTGAGTTCTTTATCTTAACCATTCTGACTGGTGGGAGGTGGAATCTCAGAGTTGTTTTGATTTGCATTTCCCTGATGACTAAATGTGTTGAACATTTCTTTAGGTGCTTCTCAGCCATTTGATATTCCTTAGTTGAGAATTCTTTGTTTAGCTCTGTACCCCATTTTTAAAAGAGGAATATTTGATTCTCTGGACTCCATTTTTCTTGAGTTCTGTGTATATATTAGATATTAGCCCACTATCAGATGTAGGATTGTTAAAGATCTTTTCCTAATCTGTTGGTTGCTGTTTTGTCCTACTGACAAATTGGCCTTTGCCTTATAGAAGCTTTGCAATTTTATGGTGTCCCATTTGGTGATTCTTGATCTTAGTGCATAAGTCATTGGTGTTCTGTTCACGAAAATTTCCCCTGTGCCTATGTGTTTAAGGCTCTTCCCCCACTTTCTTTTCTATTACTTTCAGTGTATCTGGCTTTATGTGGAGGTCCTTGGTCCGATTGGACTTAAGCTTTGTATAATGGGTCGATTTGCATTCTTCTACATGCTGACCTCCAGTTGAACAACCATCATTTGTTGAAAATGCTGTCTTTTTTTCCACTGGATGGTTTTAGCTCCTTTGTCAAAGATCAAGTGACCATAGGTGTGTGGATTCATTTGTAGGTCTTCAATTCTTTTCCATTTATGTACCTGCCTATCTCTGTAGCAAAACCGTGCAGTTTTTACCACTATTGCTTTGCAATAGAGTTTGAGGTCAGGGATGGTGATTTCCCCCAGAAATTCTTTTATTATCGAGGACAGTTTTTGCAAATTGCTCTTTCTAACTCTATGAAGAATTAAGTTGGAATTTTAATGGGGATTGTATTGAGTCTGTGAATTGCTTTCGGCAAGATGGCAATTTTTACAATAATAATCCTACCAATCCATGAGTATGGGAGATCTTTCCATCTTCTGAGATCTTCTTTGATTTTTTATTTTTTATTAACTTGAGTATTTCTTATATACATTTCGAGTGTTATTCCCTTTCCCGGTTTCCGGACAAACATCCCCCTCCCCCCTCCCCTTCCTTATGGGTGTTCCCCTCCCCACCCTCCCCCCATTGCCGCCCTCCCCCCAACAGTCTAGTTCACTGGGGGTTCTTTGATTTTTGTCTTCAGATACTTTAAGTTCTTATCATACAGATCTTTTACCTGCTTGATTAGAATCACACCAATGTATTTTATATTATTTGTGACTGTTGTGAAGTGTGTCATTTTCCTAATTTCTTTCTCAGCCTCTTTATCCTTTGAGTAGAGGAAGGCTACTGATTTGTTTGAGTTAGTTTTATATCCAGCCACTTTGCTGAAGATGTTTATTAGGTTTAGGAGTTCTCTGGTGAAATTTGGGGGTCATTTAAATATACTGTTACATCATCTGCAAATAGTGATATTTTGACTTCTTCCTTTCTAGTTTCTATCCCTTTCATCTCTTTTTGTTGTCTAATTGCTCTGGCTAGGACATTGAGTACTGTATTGAGTTAGTAGGGAGAGAGTGGGTAGCCCTGTCTGGTCCCTGATTTTAGTGGGACTGCTTGAAGTTTCTCTCCATTTAGTTTGATGTTGGCTACTGGTTTGCTGTATATGGCTTTTACTGTGTTTAGGTATGGACTTGAATTCCTGTTCTTTTCAAGACTTTTACCATGAAGGGGTGTTGAATTTGGTCAAATGCTTTCTCAGCATCTAATGAGATGGTCATGTGGTTTGTTTGCTTTGAGTTTGTTTATATAGTGGATTGCATTGATGGATTTCCATATATTGGTTCATTTTTCATATTCCAACTTTGTTGAGAGTGTCTGGAATTTTCTTATTTCCTATAACTTTGGTAGTTTTGAAGAATTCTGGCCTGGTATTTATATTCTCTATCTTGTATTGGTCCAGCATTTTCTCATAGTTCAAATGGATCTTTGATTTTTAGGGAAATAACCATCAGGGATATAACTTTATGACTTAGTAATGGGGATACTAACCTTGATTACTGGCTAAGGTCTATGTCCTGTAGTTACAGATTTCCTCTTTTCATTCTGCCCTCTGTCCCTTGGCTATTTACTACAGACAGACACAATTGTTTTGTACATATTACTCCCAAACACCACTAGTAGCTTTAGTTTCTTCAGTTGTGGGACAGGCACTGATATTATAACTTTTAAGTAATATGAGGGGAAATTATGAATAGTTATCTTTTAGCCTTCTTTCCATTGCAGCCCTGCTGCCTCCCCATCAGGAAGCTTCTCTCCATTTCCCTACTGACTTGTCACAGACCTGTCATCAGCCCCTTGGGCTATCTTAACGTTTTTGTAATTTTATTTTTCAGTTCATGATTTCCTTTCATTTTTGTAGGAGGTGGTTTCTCATCTTGTCAAAACTCAGAAGCCACCCTTCTGTAATTCTCACAGCTATCTGAGATTGTGTAATATCAATGCTGTAAATTTATATTCAAATAAATTAAGTCTTAGGAAGTCTAAGGAACCAGCAAATGTCTCAGACTCACTTATTGTGAGGTAGGAATTCGTACCTAGAACCCACATTGTGTTATATGCCACCTGACAGTCTGACACTAACTTAAGTATAACAAACTCAAAAATGCATTCTTCTTTGATAGAGTACCCTTTCCAATGAAACATGAGTTTCCACTTCAACCTTGCTCACTGAATGTGATTTCTTTATAGGTGACATGGTACTCATATGTGAGGGGCTTTGGTGAGGTTCCTCATAGACTTGCTGACACCTGTGCCTTCTCTAATTTGCTGGACCTTTACTAATGTAATCTTGAACTAGATCCCTTGAGACATTTTTTTGGAACTGATACTTCACAATCCACTGGAGCCAAAGTTCTCTTCAGACAAGTAGAACTTTGGCAGTAGTTCCAGATAGTCCAAGAAGAAATTTATTCCTTACATGTTTATTAAATGCTTATTGGTGAAGAACCATGTTAGGTATTGACTGGAGGGGAGAAATATATATGACAACTATCAATGTCATAAAGTTTAAACAACTGAAAGTATCTATTTCTCTATTTCCCCTTTCCTCTTCCACCTACAAATGATTGTCAGTTTTGAAATCAGAGAAATATTGTTGAACCTAAGATAGGAAAACAGACCAAGAAATACAAACTGTGGCCAAAGCAGAAATCATGTTAACTTTAGAAAACACTTCTATGTTTAGGATACAGTAGAGTTTTATTTAAAACAATAACCCTAATTTTTTTCTACCTATAAACTTGGTACAGATTTTCTTTGGCTGTATTTGATAATCACAATTTTATATTTAAAACATGTTAATAGTTTTTCCTTTTTCATACATTATCCTGAGATAAAGCAACATAAGATTACATTGAGATTTATTCAAATATTATACAGAAACTAATCATGCTCAGAGCATAATTAAAGGAAGTTTCTTTAGCTCTCTACTAAGAGAATATAAAGTTTCCTAAAAAATTTGTTTCAATGGGCATATATCTGCTTTTAATTGTTTTTGCAGTGTATTCACCAGTTTCATATATTTTAGGCTATTTATCATCTTACAGAAAAATAGCCAATTTATTCTTGCATTTGGTAAAACAAATGCTAGAGGCAATTTAGAAATCAGGTATGGCTTTGTGACTTTTATAAGCACTTTCTGACCATAATGACTACTTTACAAGAATAGATTCTAACAAGTGATGAAATACTGTTAGAGAAATATTTTATCCTTTAGTTTTCTTCCCAAATTATTTATCTTTTATCCTGTCAGAATATTGCGATTTGTAAAAGTTGAAGTCCAAAATTTCATGGTTTGGAAAATCCTCCAATACTGGTGAATTGAAGTTCTATTTTAATAGTTTGCTAGGCTTTCATCCCAAGAAACTGGCAGGTCTGGTGATGTGTTATACGAAACTTCCTGTGAAATCTTCAAAGATACATGGTTATAAAAATACTTCTCAAGTTAGGAGGTGGCTATGTTGGGGGAGATTTGGGAATTTTCAGTGAGGTGAGGGGAGTGGATATAGTCTTATTTCACTTTATACATGTATGAAATTCTCAAAGATTATGAAGGTACTTCTTATGTTAATTAGGAATATACAAGATAAAATATATATTATTGGGTAGGGCTAATGGTTGTTGAAAGCTGACAGCTCATTGGTGCTAGAAGGTAGACATATATATATATATATATATATATATATATATGTGTGTGTGTGTGTGTGTGTGTGCAAACATACACACACACACAGAAGAGAGAAGAAAGAGTTAGTATCAAGAGTTAAGACTTTCAAAGAAGTAGATTTAAAGTATTTTCATCACATTTCTGTCAACTACCTGTAAAATAAAACATGAACTTCAAAATTTATGCTATATACTAATCTATGCTCTACACTTAGGACTGCTATGATTCATTCCTGATACCTAAAACATTCATGTATTCTAGTAATTTTAGTAATTTTTATGTTGATTTTATGCTAGCATAACAGAGCAAATTATCATTTTAAAACTAAAGGATTTATTTAGAAAGTGTACATATGATTAATGGATGAGCAATTTCCTTAGACAAAAGGGACCAAATAACCTGTCAGCTGAGTGGACTAGTTAACGGAGGTAGCCATTCTTTATATAGCCTCATCTCTTACTGGTGCATATCACAAATATGTAAGAGAAAAAGTATAAGATAAAGTGAAAATTATATAGGCTTTAAAACCAGGAGACCGTGATCCTAACCCCAGGTTTGTCTTTTGAAAGAGAGAAACAAAGTATATTTTTTACCATCATAAAAACACTTTTGCACATGTTTTAATATTAGATATCAGAATTTAGTGTCTAATTGCTTCCTTACAACTAAAACTGAAGAAACTAAGTTATTCATCAAACGTAATTTAGTACCTTCAAATTTTAGGTGTCTGGACTTAAATTTTTCATTTAAAAAACTAGATGCTCTAATGTTCTTCTGTTTGAAGGAGCCAAAAAGTGGTGTGTGTGTGTGTGTGTGTGTGTGTGTGTGTGTGTGTGTGTGTGTATATATGAATGGAAAGATTATGTTAAAATAAAAGTGTGGAACACAGATATTAAGCAGATAGAGCCTTTTCTTCTAGTTGAGTATTGACTATTTTCATGTGGCAACTGAAAACAGAAAGAGAAACAGGAGTCATTCTACAAGTTACTAACTTGTAACACATAGAGAGTTCAGAAAAAAAATTCTACCTGATTCAGGTGACCTTAGCTGAAATGCCCAACAGTGAGAATGTAGAACTGGATGAGACTACCTCTAGTAGCCAGGCAGGACCTCAGAGGCGGCATGGGGACACCAACCCACCTACAAAACTTTTGACCCCAAAATGGTCACGTCTAAAAGAAATGCAGGGACAAAGATGAAGTAGAGACTGAAAGAATGGATGACCAGTGATTAGCCCATTTTGAGACTCATCCTATGGGCAGGCACTGATCCCTTACACTATTAATGATATTATGTTTTGCTTGCAGAGAAGAACCCTAGCATAGTAGATCTCTGAGAGGTGCTACCCAGAAACTGACTGAAAGAGATGCAGATACCTACAGACAAACACTGGACTGAGGTTGGGGACCCTTAAAAAAGAGTTAGGGGAATGATTGACAGCCCTCAAAGAAATGGAAACCTCACAGGAAGACCAACAGTGTCAACTAATCCTGACCAGTGGGGACTTTCAGAGATTGAGCTACCAACCAAAGAGCATACATGGGCTGGTTTGAGACCCCTGGCACATATGTAGCAGAGGACTGCCTTGTCTGACCTCAGTTGGAGAGGATGAGCCTAATCCTGCAGAGACTGGATGTGATGTATGCCTGAGAGTGGGAGGATATTGGAGGTCCAGGCTGCCCTCTCAGAGGCAAAGGTGATAGGGGATAAGGGATAGGGAAGAAACTCTGAGAGAAGGTGCCTAGAGGGGGCAGCATTTGGAATATAAATACATAAATAATAAATAATTTTTAAAAAGAAAATTAATTCTACCTGAATAAGGCTAGCGTCTATCAACTGTAACAGAGCCAATCTCATTATTTCAATCATAGTATTAATAATCAAACTGAATGAATAATATAGTCTATATTCTGTTGATCAAGCAGGTTATGTCACAGCTTTGTTAGTCAATAAAACTTCTTTTTTAAGATTCTTTTGTTATCAAAGGAAGAAAAGTGCAAGGGTAAGACACTTTATTAAATTGAATGTGCTGATTGAAAGCCAAGAATAATAGCATACACATACACACACACACACACACACACACACACACATGCACACACTCACACGAGAGAGAGAGACAGAGACAGAGACACAGAGAGACACAGACAGAGACAGAGAGAGATAGAGAGAGATAGAGACAGAGAGAGAGAGAGAGAGAGAGAAAGAGAGACTACAGAGACTACATAGACACTGCAGAGGAACCTTAAAATATATTTCGTATGTAGAAATTTGAAAGCTGCTTCCTGTGGGCTCTTTTGATACTCTTAATATAAGGAAGGAAAATTACATGTTAAATGACTCAGTGTGTGTGTGTGTATGTGTGTGTGTGTGTGTGTGCGCGTACACATGTGTGTGTATGCATGGGTGTGCGTGTGTGTGGGTGTTCTTTATAGCTCCTTCCAGTTGAAGAGCCTTATTGAGAGAAAATCTATTAATCTTTAAATGAAAAATTTAAATCCCACTTAGATTTCAAAGGCATTAAATTACTTTATACACAAACACACAGACAAACACACAAAGTCACCTAAAAATTAATTGTGCTTCCTTGTATTAAGCTCTGCGGAGTAATGAAGGAGCCTACAGGAAACAAAGTTTTCACATTTTTACATAGAATTTCTATCTGTTATGAAGATGCTTCTGTAAGTAAGTGAGGTCCTGTGTGGCCACAAATGTCATAAAATGAACTATATCAAGGAATCTACCCACATCTATTGTATATGTTGGCATTCTATGAGTAATATTTGATGTCTTAACTAATCATCAACAACTCAGTTTGCCATCAGTATGATTTTCTAAGGCAAAATTGAAGTAACATATAAGTTGTAGTGGGGAATAGACAATTTGGCTCTTTAAAGATCATCATCTCTCTCCTTATTTATGGTTTCCTGTTATATATTTTTGCTTCCTTCCCTGTCTGTTGGCAGGTAGGAGGGAGAGAATAGAAATGAAAACTACCAAATGAGGTACAATAAAACATTATCATTTTAGATATTATCAAAATCTGGAATACAGATTTTGGAATAACCATGCCCTTAAGGAATATTTAGTGCAATTCAAACAAAACTGATTAAGGAAATCCCAAACAGAGAAAGATAAACTCCTAAGACTTGGAAACTCCTAAGTTTTGCTATAATATGAAAGCAATTTTGAGAATGTAGTATATTTGATACCTTTATCTCATAGTTAATTAGGAAAACATGAATGAGAACATCTACATGCTACATCCAACCACTCTGCCCCATCAAGCCCTGCAGATATTTCTCCAGTGTCTAGCCAGGTGAGTCTGCCTGATCCTCCCCTTAATATACCCTCCCACCTCTCAGAACTTGCCAGGGTCCCACATCCAGTTGTCTGGCCTAGTCAAACTACCCCTGTCTGTACTGCCTTCAACCTCCAGGCTTTGGTCCTGACCACTACAACTCGCCTATAATATACAGCAACCCCCTGCACCACATCAAACCTCTCTGCTCAGTCTAGTCCTGGAATCTTGTACCAGAGTCTAGCTCAGTGAGCTAACCTGACTACCCCTTTGCCACACTTTCCCCAATCCTCTGATCTATCTTCAAACTATAAACTTGGATGATGGTACTCATCCTGTGTGTTAGCCAAGTCATTTGAACCCACCTGAATTCATTCCACCTAAGTCACGACCAAGTGTCAAGCCCAACCTAGCCTACACATCTCGTGCTCTATCCCAATCTGCACCACTCATATCAGATATAGAACTAAGAAGTCCATATGCCCATGTCTTATTAAAAAATACAAACAGTATGAAGGTTTAAGCAAGTATCTCGATTAAACCTATCAGTCCTGTAGACATGTTTGTTGAGGATTACCTGGATGGACCCCAGGAAACAACACCTAGAAGAAAAAAAATGTAAATTTCACAGAATTCCAGGACTTGAAAGCAGGCACAAAGAAACAGCTCAATGAAATTAAGGAAAGGAAGCTTAAGAAGAATAAATGCTTGGGTGACGCCTAAGAAAACACAAACATAAGGTTGGTGGAAATGAGAAACACAATGCAGGATTTGAGAATGGAATTCAATCAAGGGATAGAAACACAGAAGAAAACTCAAGCTGAAAATATGAAATTGAAAAGCAAATAAACACTGACTCAACTAGAAAACTCAAGAGAAAACCTTGCAAAGTAGAATGAAAGAAGTGGAAGAATAAAAGGATTTATGATAAAGTAGAGGAATTGAATAAAACAAAGGATATGAAAAACAATTGAAAACATAGGAAAAGAACACACAGAAAAATGAGGGTACCTTGAATAGGGTAGAGTTTTAAAATATAAGCATAGACATGGGAGAATACTCTCAAGTAAATGGCATAGAGCACTTCAACACGATCATAGGACAAACTTCTCCAAACTAAGGAAAGACACATGAAAAGTACACAGAACACCAAATAGATAGTAACCGAGGAAAAAGGCAAGATCCTGTGCTCCAGCACCCTCACACCCCATCCACACACAGAGATAGCTTGACCTCTAGGAGTTCTGACACCACCAAGCTCACAGGTGAGACACTCTGCCCCATGGACTAACTGAGACCCATGGACCCAGGGGATGCATGACCTCCCACCCTGCCAGAGACACATCTCCCTACTGTTCTGCAACTGCATCCAGGAGCAGATTGTGTGCTTGTGCCCCCCACCCCTCTCCCTAACACAACCAGGCTCACAAGGGGTCTGTCATACTCAGGCTCATACTTTTGGTATTTTAGACACCCTCCCACAACCATAGACATCCTGACCCAAGGAGCCCCAACATAAACAAGGCTCTTGGGAGGTATGGACACCAGTCTGGGACAGCAAGGCTCCTAAACTCCAGAAATAATCAGATGGTGATAAACAACTGTAAGAACATAAGCAGTGGAAACCAATGCCATGTGGCACTACCAAAATTCAGTTCTCTCCCCACAGCAATCCCTGGACACCCTATCACACCTGAAAAACAAGAATCTGACCTAGAATCACATCTATTGAAAATGATAGAGGACATTAAGGAAGACACAAGTAACTCCCTTAAAAAAAATTCAGGAAACACAATTAGACAGGTGAAGGAATTGAACAGAACCATCCAGGATCTAAAAGTGTAAATAGAAACAATAAAGGAAGACAACCCTGAAGATGAAAAACCAAGGAAGGAGATCAGGAGATACAGATGCAAGCATCACCATCAGAATACAAGAGATCAAAGAGAGAATCTCATGCATAATAGATATCATAGATGATATTGACACACTATTCAAAAAAAAATACAAAGTGCAAAAATCTCCTAACCTAAAATATCCAGGAAATTCAGGGCACAATGAAAAGACCAAACCTAAGAATAATAGGTATAGAAGAGAGTGAAGATTTGCACCTCAAAGGGCCAGCAAACATCTTCAACAAAATTGTAGAAGAAAACGTCTCTAATGTAAAGCAAAAGATGGTCATAAAAGTACAAGAGGCCTAGAGAACATCAAATAGATTGGACCAGAAAATAAATTTCTCCCATCACATAATAGTGAAAATACCAAATGCACATAACAAAGAAAGAATATTAAAAGCAGTTAGTGAAAGAGGTTAAGTAATATATAAACACAGAACTACTATAATTACACCAGACTTCTCAACAGCATCTAAAAGTCAGAAGATCTTGAATAGATGTCATGTAGATACTAAGAGAAGAAAAATATCCAGCAAAACTCTCAATTACCATAGATGGAGAAACTAAGATATTCCATGAAAAAAATGTAATAATATTTTTCCAATAAAACAGCCCTACAGAGGATAATAGAAGGAAAACTCCAACACAAGGAAAAAACTCCACCCAAGGAAAGCTAAAAGAGTTATTCTGATCAGAATAACAAAGAAAGAAGAAAAACAAAAACATAATTCCAACTCTAACAACAATAATAACAGGAACCAACAATCATTGGTCTTTAATATCTTTCATCATCAATGGACTCAAATCCTCAGTAAAAAGACATAGACTAACAGACTGAATACATAAACAGGACCTAGCATTTTGCTGCACATAGGAAACACATCTCAGTGACAAAGATAGGCACTACCTCAGAGTAAAAGGCTAGAAAAGAATTTTCCAAGCAAATGGTCCCAAGAAACAAGCTGGAGTAGCCATTCTAATATTGAATACAATAGACTTTCAAACAAGAGCTCTCAAAAAAGAAGGAAACTTCATACTCATCAAAGGAAAAATCCACCAAGATGAACTCTCAATTCTGAATATCTATGCTACAAATGCATGGGCACCCACATTCATAAAAGAAACCTTACTAAAGCTCAAAGCACACATTATACCTCTCACAATAATAGTGGGAGACTTCAATACCCCACTCTCAGCAATGGACAGATCATGGAAACAGAAACTAAACAAAGAAACAGTGAAATTAACAGAAGTTATGAAACAAATGGGTTTAACAGATATCTATAAAATATTTCATCCTAAAACAAAAGAATATACTTTTTTCTTGGCACCTCATGGTATCTTCTCCAAAATTTACCATATAATCAGTCACAAAACAGGTCTCAACAGATACAAGAAGACTGAAATAATCCCATTCATCATATTATATCACCATGGACTAAGACTTGTCTTCAATAACAACAAAAATGACAGAAAGCCCACATACACATGGAAGTTGAACAATGCTCTACTCAATGATCATGTGGTCAAGGAAGAAATAAAGAAAGTAAAGACCTTTTAGAATGTAATGAAAATGAAGGCACAACATATGCAAACTTATGGAACACTATGAAAGCAGTGTTAAGAGGAAAACTCATAGCTCTGAGTGCTTCTGAAAAGAAACTTGAGGGAGCATACACTAGCAGTTTGACAGCACAGCTAAAATTACTTTTTAAACTATTTCACAACATAGAAACAATAGGAACACTACCTAATTGTTCTATGAAGCCATAGTTACACTGCTTCCTAAACCATACAAACACCCAACAAAGAAAGAGTACTTCAGACTAATTTTGCTTATGTATATTGATGTAAAAATACTCAACAAAATTCTCACTAATGGAATCACATCAGAAAGTTCCCTCACCACAATCAAGTAGGGTTCATCCCAGGTATTCATGGATGGTTTAATATATAGAGATTCATCAATGTAATCCACTACATAAACAAACTCAAAGAATTTGAAGTCACATGATCATCTCATTAGATACCGAAAAGGCCTTTGACAAAATACAGCACCCTTGCATGTTAAAAGTATTGAAGGGATCAAGAATTCAAGGACTATACCTAAGCATAATAAAAGCAATGTACACCAAACCAATAGCCAACATCAAACTAAATGGAGAGAAACTTGAAGCAATCCCACAAAAACTGGGGACAATGTAAGGCCTACTTTCACCCATTTAATCAAGATAGTACTAGAACTTCTAGCTAGAGCAAATTGAGAACAAAACGTGTGCCAATTGATACAAATTAGAAAGGAAGAAGTCAAGGTTTCACTGTTTGTAGACGATATGATAGTATACATAAGTCGTCAAAATTCTACCAAGGAACTCCTAGAGCTGATAAAGAACCTCAGCAAAGTGGCTGGATGTAAAGCTAATTCAAACAAATCAGTAGCCTTCCTCTACACAAAGAAAAAATGGGCTGAAAAAGAAAAAAGTGAAACAACACCCTTCACAATAGTCCCAAATAATATGAAATACTTTGGTGTGAATCTAACCAAGCAAGTGAAAGATCTGTGTGACAAGAAATTCAAGTCTCTGAAGAAAAAAGTCGAAGAAGTCTCAGAAAATGGAAAGATCTCCCATGCTCATGAAGTGGCAGGAATAATATAGTAAAAATGGCCATATTGCCAAAAGCAATCTACAGATTCAATGCAATCCCCATCAAAATCCCAAGTCAATTCTTCACAGAGTTACAAAGAGCAATTTGTAAATTTCTTTGGAAAAGCAAAAACCCAGGATAGCGAAAATGATACTCAATAATAAAAGAACTTCTGGAGGAATAACCATCCCTGACCTCAAACTCTACTGTAGAGCAATATTGATAAAAGCTGCATGGTATTGGTACAATGACTGACAGGAGATCGATGGAATAGAATTGAAGAGTCAGAAATACCAAACATCTATGGTCATTTAATCTTTGACACAAAAGCCAAAACCATACAGTGGAAAAAGAAAACATTTTATGTCCCCGCCAGCGGGGACCCAGTTATTCAGGGTCCCGAAGAGGCTTTCTACCTGTGGGCCCAAAATGGGGTGAAGAAGAAGGAAGAACCAAGATTCTGTTGTCAAGGTCCGTTTATTGGGATGAACATTGCAGCTTTTAAAGGCTTTCAGGTGGGGAGTGACCTTAGTGAAATATGAAGGAGGGGGAGATGAGGGGTATAGGCAGTGATAGCTGGAGGCAAAGTCAATGGATGAGGTCAGGTGGTGGAGACACTGGGTGTTGACTGAGGAGATAACTGGTATCTGCTCGAGCTGAGGCATCCCTTGAACGTTATACTCCTGTGCCGTAAATTCATGGGAGAGGCTTTATCCAACAATCTTAAGACTTATGGCAGTCATCTAAGGGGTGAGTCTCTGTGGCCAAACAGCCCAGAGTCACCTTGAACCATGCAGTCAAAAAGCGGCTAGGCCCAAATCCAATATGGCTCCGTGCAATTTTAAACAAATGGTGCATGCTTAATGGGAAGTCTGCATGTAGAAGAATGCAGATTGATCCATTTTTATCTCCATCTACAAAGGTCATGTATAAGTGGATCAAAGATCAAACAACCAGATATGCTGAATCTAATAGAAGAGAAAATAGGAAAGAGCCTCGAACACTTTGGCACAGGGGGAATTTTCCTGAAAAGAACATGAATGGCTCAGGCTCTAAGATCAACAATTCACAAATGGGACCTCATACATTTGAAAAGTTTCTGTAAGGTAAAAATCACTGTCAATAGGACAAAACGGCAACCTAAAGATTGAGACAAGACCTTGACCAACCCTACATTCGGTAGAGGGCTTGTATCTAAAATATACAGTGACCTTAAGAAGTTAGACTCCAGAAAACCATATACCCCAATTAAAAATGAGGTATTAAGTATTCAAACTAAGTATTCTTAGTTAAACTTAAAAAAAAAGTATTCTCAATTGAGGTATTTAGAATGGCACCTAAAGAAATATCCAGTGGGGAAGAGAGCTGAACACCCAGAAGTGTAGACATCCTAAGATTGCAGGACAGACTGCCACTTCTGCACACCTCTGCCCACATCCCTGGTCCAAGGGGGAAACTGCACAGTGCCTCTGGACACAGGAATGTAGGAACAGTCAACCACCAGTACCTGTGGTTCTGGTCTGTGTCCAGGACTGAACTGAACCTGCCAAATAGCCCCCTGCACCCAAATCCTATAGGGGAGAGAACTGGACCCCCAGAAGTGTGGATACTCCTGAGGAGTCAGAGGAGACTACCCTCTGCCCACATTCTAGAACCAAGAAGGAATTGCCTAGTGACAGCTGTGTCCCATGGGTACAAGGACCAAGGAGTAATCAGGGGCAGGACCTTTCTGATTCCTGCCCATGCCTAGAGCTGAAAGACAGTCCCCAGGAGCACCTACACACCTGAAATCAGAGCACCTGTTCTCAGGAAAGGCTAAAAGAAAACAGATTACAGTTGCCACTTTTTGTTTATCAGGTGGAGTAGATCTCATTTTCTCGTCTGCTGAATTCATAAAACATGTAATTACAGCTTGGCTGTACTTTATATTCCCTTTTTATCTTAACACTTCATTCATCATTGTTATACCATGTTTACCTGATTTTATTAAAACATTTTTGTCTTGAGGAATTCCCCTCATTTTAAAATTATTATGACCGTTACTGGGGCCATCTTTCTGGATTCTCTTCTTAGCTATTCTCCAGTGTTCCAATTGCTGATTCACGAATTTATTGGAATGTGCATGCAAATTCCACATCTGTAAACATTTAGTTATTTTAAATATAGGAGGATTGTCCTTGGATTTCTTCAATAAAATCTTACTCAAATTAAAAAAAAAAAAAAGAAAACAGGAAAACAGTTCTACAGGAGTGCTGACACAGAGGCCTACAGCAGGGTCAAGTCACTCCCAGAAACAGCAAGACAAGCAAACACCAGAGACAACCCAATGGCTAGAGGCAAGCACAGGAACCTAAGCAACAGAAAACAAGACTACTTGGCATCATCAGAGCCCTGTTCTCCTACCAAAGAAAATAATGGCTATCAAAACACACCAGAAAAGCAAGATTTAGATTTAAAACCATATTTTATGATAATGATGGAGGACTCTAAGAAGGGCATAAAGAACTCCCTTAAAGAAATGCAGGAAATCACAAGTAAACATGTAGAAGCCCTTAAAGAGGGAACACAAAAATCCCTGAAAGAACTAGAGGAAAATACAACTAAACAGGTGAAGGAATTGAACAAAACCATTCAGGAATTAAAAATGGAAAGAGAAACAATTAAAAAAAAAGCACAAGGGAGAAATCTCTGGGTATAGAAAACCTAAGGAAGAGACAAGGAGTCATAGATACAAACATCACCAACAGAATACAAGAGATAGAAGAGAGAATCTCAGGGGCAGAAGATACCATAGAAAACATTGACACAACTGTCAAAGATAATGTAAAATGCAAAAAGCTTCTAGCCCAAAACATACAGGAAATGCAGGACACAATGAAAAGATCAAACCGAAGGATAATAGGTATAGAATAGTGAAGACACCATCATAAAGGTCCAGTAAATATATTCAACTAAATTATAGAAGAAAACTTCCCTAACCTAAAGAAAGAGATGCCCATAAACATACAAGAAGCCTACAGAACTCCAAATAGACTGGACCAGAAAAGAAATGCCTCCTGTCACATAATAGTTAAAACACCAAATACAACAAACAAAGAAAGAATATTAAAAGCAGTAAGGGAAAAAGATCAAGTGACATATAAATGCAGACCTATAAGAAATGCATCAGACTTCTCACCAAAGACTATGAAAACCAGAAGATCCTGGGCAGATGTCATTCAGACCCTAAGAGAACATAAATGCCAGCCAAGCTACGATATCCACCAAAACTCTCAATTAATATATAAGGAGAAACCAAGATATTCCATGATAAAACCAAATTTACACAGTATCTTTCTATAAATCCAGCCCTACAAAGGATAACAGATGGAAAACTGAAACACAAGGAGAGAAACTACACTGTACAGAAATCAAGAATATAATCTCCTTGCAACAAAACCAAAAGAGAGACACACAAACATAATTATATTTCTAACAATGAAAGTAACAGGAAGTGACAATACTATGCCTTAATATCGCTCAACATCAATGAACTCCATTCCTCAATAAAAAGACATAGACTAACAGAATGGATATATAAAGAGGACCCAGCATTTGGCTACATGCAGGAAACACCTCAGAGACAAAGACTGATATTACCTCAGAGTAAATGGCTGGAAAACAACTTTCCAAGGAAATGGCTTGAAGAAACAAGCTGGAATTGCCATTCTAATAACAGGTAAAATTGACTTTCTACCAAAAGTCATTAAAAAAGATAAGGTAGGACACTTCATATTTGTCAAAGAAAAAAATCTACCACGATGAACTCTCAATCCTAAATATCTATACTTCAAATGGAAGGCTACCTACATTCATAAAAGAAACCTTACTAAAGCTCAAAGCATATATTGCACTTCACACAATAGTAGTTGGAGATTTCAACACCCGACTCATCAATAGAAAGAGCATGGAAATAGAAATTAAACAAAGAAAGAGTTAAACTAACAGAAATTATGAATAGATTTAACAGATACCTATAGAATATTACATCCTAAAACAAAAGGATATAACTTCTTCTCAGCACCTCATGGTACCTTCTCCAAAACTGACTATATAATCGGTCACAAAACAGGTCTCAACAGATACAAGAAGATAGAAATAATCCCATATATCATATCAGATCACCACAGACTGAGACTGGTCTTCTATAATAACAATAACAAAAGAAAGCCCACATAAACATGGAAGTTGAATAATGCTTTACTCAAGGACAACTTGGTCAAGGACAAAATAAAGAAATGAAAGACTTCTTAGAATTTAATGAAAGTGAAGGTACAACATACCCAAACTTTTGGGACACAATGAAAGCTGTGCTAAGAGGAAAACTCATAGTTCTGAGTGCCTGCAGAAAGAAACAGGAGAGAGTATATGTTAACATCTTGATAGCACACCTAAAACTCTAGAACAAAAAGAAATAAATAAACCCAAGAGGAGTAGAAGGCAGGAAATAATCAAACTCAGGGCTAAAACAACAACGTAGAAACAAAAGGACTACACAAAAAATCAACAAAACCAGGAGCTGGTTCTTTGAGAAAATCAACAAGATAGATAAACCCTTAGCCAGAGTAAGCAGAGGTCACAGAGAGTGTATCCAAATTAACAGGATCAGAAATGAAAAGGTATTCCCTGCTCCCAAACCTCTTGGGAGAGAGAGCTCACCTCCCAGACAGGTGGGCACTCCTGAGAATGCAGAGCTGGAGAGGCCACCAATACTGCCCACATCCTTGGCCCAAGAGGAAACTGTATAGGGCCTCTGGGAACCAGAAGTTAGGGGCAGTTAAGCGGCAGGTCCCCTGTGGTCCAGACACCACCAGGATCTGAAGGGACTCTATCAAAAACTCCTTGCACCCAAATCCTGTGGGAGGGAGAGCTAAACCTTCAGAGTGGCAGACACGCCTGGGAAGCCAGAAGAGACTACACTCTGCCCACATTTCTGACTCCAGAGGAAAACACCTAATACCATCTGGGACCCTGGTGCATGGGGGCCCTGGGAAAATGCGGTGCAGGCCCTCCTGGTTGCCGCCCTCACAGAGAGCTCAAAAACAGCCGCCCAGGAACCACTTGAGCCATGTGACCACAGGTAAGACCAACATTTTTGCTCCAAGCAACCTGCCTGGTGGACTCAGGACACAGGCCCACAGTAACAGCTGAGACCAGTAGACAGGAAAGACTACACACCCGAAAGCAGAACACTCTGTTCCCATAACTGGCTGAAAGAAAACAGGAAAACAGGTCTACAGCACTCCTGACATACAGGCTTATAGGACAGTCTAGCCACTGTCAGAAATAGCAGAACAAAGTAACACCAGAGACAACCTGATGGCGAGAGGCAAGCGAAGGAACCCAAGCAACAGAAAGCAAGACTACATGGCATCATCAGAGCCCAATTCTCCCACCAAAGCAAACACTGAATATCCAAACACACCAGAGAAGCAAGATATAGATTAAAAATCACATTTGATCATGATGCTGGAGGACTTCAAGAAAGACATAAAGAACTCCCTTAGAGAAATGGACTAAAACATAAATAAACAAGTAGAAGCCTATAGAGAGGAATCACAAAAATCCCTGAAGGAATCCCAGGAAAACACAATCAAACATGTGAAGAAATTAAAAATGGAAATAGAAGCAATAAAGAAAGCACAAAGGGAAACAACCCTGGATATAGAAAACCATAGGAAGAGACAAGGAGCCATAGATACAAGCATCACCAACAGAATACAAGAGATAGAAGAGAGAATCTCAGGAGCAGAAGATTCCATAGAAATCATCGACACAACTGTCAAAGATAATGTAAAATGGAAAAAGCTACTGGTCCAAAACATACAAGAAATCCAGGACTCAATGAGAAGATCAAACCTAAGGATAATAGGTATAGAAGAGAGTGAAGACTCCCAGCTCAAAGGACCAGTAAATATCTTCAACAAAATCATAGAAGAAACCTTCCCTAACCTAAAAAAAGAGATGCCCATAGGCATACAAGAAGCCTACAGAACTCCAAATAGATTGGACCAGAAAAGAAACTCCTCCCATCACATAATAGTCAAAATACCAAATGCACAAAACAAAGAAAGAATATTAAAAGCAGTAAGGGAAAAAGATCAAGTAACATATAAAGGCAGCCCTATCAGAATCACACTGGATTTCTCACCAGAGACAATGAAAGCCAGAAGATCCTGGACAGATGTCATACAGACCCTAAGAGAACACAAATGCCAGCCCAGGTTACTGTATCCTGCAAAACTCTCAATTAAGATAGATGGAGAAACCAAGATATTCCATGACAAAATCAAAATTACATAATATCTTTCTACAAATTCAGCACTACAAAGGATAATATATGGTAAAGCCAAACATAAGGAGGCAAGCTACACCCTAGAAAAAGCAATAAACTAATCGTCTTGGCAACAAAACAAAGAGAAGAAAAGCACACAAACATAATCTCACATCAAATACGAATATAACCTGAAGCAATAATCATTATTCCTTAATATCTCTCAACATCAGTGGACTCAATTCCTCATTAAAAAGACATAGATGAACAAACTGGATACACAATGAGGACCCTGCATTCTGCTGCCTACAGGAAACACACCTCAGAGATAAAGACAGACACTACCTCAGAGTGAAAGGCTGGAAAACAACTTTCCAAGCAAATGGTCAGAAGAAGCAAGCTGGAGTAGCCATTCTAATATCAAATAAAATCAATTTTCAACTAAAAGTCATGAAAAAAGATAAGGAAAGACACTTCATATTCATCAAAGGAAAAATCCACCAAGATGAACTCTCAATCCTAAATATCTATGCTCCAAATACAAGGGCACCTACATATGTAAAAAAAAAAAACTTACTAAAGCTCAAAGTACACACTGTACCTCACACAATAATAGTAGGAGATTTCAACACACAACTCTCATCAATGGGCAGATCAGGGAAACAGAAATTAAACAGAGACATACACATACTAAGAGAAGTCATGAACCAAATGGACTTAATAGATATTTATAGAACATTCTATCCATTCTAAAACGAAAGGATATACCTTGTTCTCACCACCTCATGGTACTTTCTCCAAAATTGACCATATAATTGGTCATAAAACAGGCCTCAATAGATACAGAAAGATAGAAATAATTCCATGCGTCCTATCAGACCACCATGGGCAGAAGCTGGTCTTCAACAACAATAAGGGAAGAGCACCCACATACTCTACTCAACGATGACCTGGTCAAAGAAGAAATAAAGAAAGAAATTAAAGACATCTTAGAATTTAATGAAAATGAAAATGAACATTCCCAAAGTTATGGGATACAACGAAAGCCGAGCTAAGAGGAAAACTCATAGCTCTGAGTGCCTGCAGAAAGAAACAGGAGAGAGCATATATCAGCAGCTTGAGAGCACACCTAAAAGCTCTAGAACAAAAAGAAGCAAATAGACCCAGGAGGAGTAGAAGGCAGGAAATAATCAAACAGAGAGCTGAAATCAACCAAGTAGAAACAAAAAGGACCATACAAAGAATCAACAGAACCAAAGTTGGTTCTTTGAGAAAATCAACAAGATAGATAAACCCTTAGCCAGACTAATGAGAGGACACAGAGAGTGTGTCCAAATTAACAAAATCAGAAATGAAAAGGGAGACATAACTATAGATTCAGAGGAAATTCAAAAAATCATCAGATCTTTCTATAAACGCCTATATTCAACAAAACTTGAAAATCTGCAGGAAATGGACAATTTCCTAGACAGATACCAGGTACTGAAGTTAAATCAGGAACAGATAAACCATTTAAATAACCCCATAACTCCTAACAAAATAGAAGCAAACATTAAAGGTCTCCCAACCAAAAGGAGCCCAGGTCCAGATATGTTTAGTGCAGAATTCTATCAGACCTTCATAGAAGACCTCATACCAATACTATCCAAACTATTCCACAAAATTGAAACAGATGGAGCACTACCGAATTCCTTCTATGAAGCCACAATTACTCTTATACCTAAACAACACAAAGACCCAACAAAGAAAGAGAACTTCAGACCAATTTCCATTATGAATATCGACGCAAAAATACTCAATAAAATTCTGGCAAACCGAAACCAAGAGCACGTCAAAACAATCATCTACCATGATCAAGTAGGCTTCATCCTAGTCATGCAGGGATGGTTTAATATACGGAAAACCATCAATGTGATCCATTATATAAACAAACTGAAAGAACAAAACCACATGATCATTTCATTAGATGCTGAGAAAGCATTTGACAAAATTCAACACCCCTACATGATAAAAGTCCTGGAAAGAATAGGAATTCAAGGACCATACCTAAACATAGTAAAAGCCATATACAGCAAACCAGTTGCTAACATTAAACTAAATGGAGAGAAACTTGAAGCAATCCCACTAAAATCAGGGACTAGACAAGGCTGCCCACTCTCTCCCTACTTATTCAATATAGTTCTTGAAGTTCTAGCCAGAGCAATAAGACAACAAAAGAAGATCAAAGGATACAGATTGGAAAAGAAGAAGTCAAAATATCACTATTTGCAGATGATATGATAGTATATTTAAGTGATCCCAAAGTTCCACCAGAGAACTACTAAAGCTGATAAACAACTTCAGCAAAGTGGCTGGGTATAAAATTAACTCAAATAAATCAGTAGCCTTCCTCTACACAAAAGAGAAACAAGCCGAGAAAGAAATTAGGGAAACAACACCCTTCATAAGAGACCCAAATAATATAAAGTACCTCGGTGTGACTTTAACCAAGCAAGTAAAAGATCTGTACAATAAGAACTTCAAGACTCTGAAGAAAGAAATTGAAGAAGACCTCAGAAGATGGAAAGATCTCCCATGCTCATGGATTGGAAGGATTAATGTAGTAAAAATAGCCATTTTACCAAAAGCGATGTACAGATTCAATGCAATCCCCATCAAAAGACCAATCCAATTCTTCAAAGAGTTAGACAGAACAATTTGCAAATTCATATAGAATAACAAAAAACTCAGGATAGCTAAAACTATCATCAACAATAAAAGGATTTCTGGGGGAATCACTATCCGTGAACTCAGGCAGTATTACAGAGCAATAGTGATAAAACTGCCTGATATTTGTACAGAGACAGACAGATAGATCAGTGGAATAGAATTGAAGACCCAGAAATGAACCCACACACCCATGGTCTCTTGATTTTTGACAAAGGATCCAAAACCATCAAATGGAAAAAAGATAGCATTTTCAGCAAATGGTGCTGGTTCAACTGGAGGTCAACATGTAGAAGAATGCAGATCGATCCATGCTTATCACCCTGTACAAAGCTTAAGTCCAAGTGGATCAAGGACCTCCACATCAAACCAGATACACTCAAGCTAATAGGAGAAAAAGTGGGGAAGCATCTCGAACACATGGGTACTGGAAAAAATTTCCAACAAAACACCAATGGCTTATACTTTAAGATCAAGAATCGACAAGTGGGACCTCATAAAACTGCAAAGCTTCTGTAAGGCAAAGGACACTGTTGTTAGGACAAAATGGCAATCAACAGATTGGGAAAAGATCTTTTCCAATCCTACAACATATAGAGGCCTTATATCCAAAATATACAAAGAACTCAAGAGGTTAGAGTGCAGGTAAAATGGGGTTCAGAGCTAAAGAAAGAATTCACAGCTGAGGAATGCCGAATGGCTGAGAAACACCTATAGAAATGTTCAACATCGTTAGTCATAAGGAAATGCAAATCAAAAACAACCCTGAGATTTCACACCTCACACCAGTGAGAATGGCTAAAGATAAAAACTCAGGTGACAGCAGATGCTGGCGAGGATGTGGAAAGAGGAAACACTCCTCCATTGTTGGTGGGATTGCAGACTGGTACAACCATTCTGGAAATCAGTCTGGAGGTTTCTCAGAAAATTGGACATTGAATTACCTGAGGACCCAGCTATACCTCTCTTGGGCATATACCCAAATGTTGCCCCAACATATAAGAAAGACACATGCTCCACTATGTTCATAGCAGCCTTATTTATAATAGCCAGAAGCTGGAAAGAACCCAGATGCCCTTCAACAGAGAAATGGATACAGAAACTGTGGTACATCTACACAATGTAATATTACTCAACTATCAAAAACAATGACTTTATGAAATTCGTAGGCAAATGGATGGAACTGTAAAATATCATCCTGAGTGAGGGAACCCAATCACAGAAAAACACACGTGGTATGCAGTCATTGATAAGTGGATATTAGCCCAAATGCTCGAATTACCCTAGATGCAAGACACATGAAACTCAAGAAGGATGACCAAAATGCGAAATACTTCACTCCCCTTCTTTAAAGGCAAAACAAAACACGCTTGGGAGGAATAAGAAGGCAAAAGTTTTATAACAGAGGCAGAAGGAATACCCATTCAGAGCCTGCCCCACATGTGGCCCATACATATACAGCCACAAAACCAGATAAGATGGATGAAGCAAAGAAGTGCAGGCTGACAGGAACCAGATGTAGATCTCTCCTGAGAGACACAGCCAGAATACAGCAAATACATAGGCGAATGCTTTCATTAAACCACTGAACTGAGAACGGGAACCCCTTTGAAGGAATCTTAGGCAGGACTGAAAGAGCTTGAAGGGGCTTGAGACCTCGTATGAACAACAATGCCAAGCAACCAGAACTTCCAGGGACTAAGCCACTACCCGAAGTCTATACATGGACTGACACTGGACTCCATAATTAACAACGAATAGCCTAGTTAGAGCAGCAGTGGAAGGGGAAGCCCTTGGTCCTGCCAAGACTGAACTCCCAGTCAACGTGATTGTTTGTGGGGAGGGCGGTAATGAGGCGATGATGGGTAGGGGAACACCCATAAATAAGGGGAGGGGGAGGGGTGAGGGAAAAAAATGAAATGAAAAGTAGACATGGCAAAAGAATCTGAGGAATTTAAAAATATTATCAGATCGTACTATAAAAGCCTATATTCCTCTCTGGGTACCCGTAGAGGAGGGCCCAGGAGCAGCAGATCCACTGCGTCTGAGACACCACACCTGAAGGGACCGACCAGATAAACAGTTCTCTGCACCCAAATCCCGTGGGAGGGAGAGCTAAACCTTCAGAGAGGCGGACACGCCTGGGAAACCAGAAGAGACTGCACGCTGCACACAGTACTGACCCCAGAGGAAAA